>NC_051177.1:238730983-238759284 GCF_013339695.2 Rhipicephalus sanguineus | reverse complement strand
ATCGAAGTTCCAGTTTGCTGCTAGAGCGACCTCCACCCCCCCCCTCCTCATTTCCGCTCCCGCCGTACTTTCAGGTAGACACATAAAGACGGGCGGGGAGTTACTCCCTTCCGCTTGAGCAGCATTGACGGCAGGGCAGTGACCGCAGCGCGCAAGCGATTGTTCGTTGCGGCCCTCCGCTGCGACGGAGATCGGTCGGAGGAGGAGGAGGAGGAGAGGTTGAGGAAAGGAAAGGCGCAACTTCTGCAACCCTAATTGGGAGCACGGCTCAGCGCCTGTAGGGGAAGGGAGGAAAGGGAGATATAGATGAGAAGAGGGAAGAGAAGGAGAGGAGGAATGCTGTCCATGACCGAGGACGCGGCGGGCGGCTACTATAGCCGGTTGGCAAGTCCAGTGTCCTCAAGGAAGCGAAGAACCGCCTTGAAAACCTGGGTGTGGTGCTTTGCAGGGAAAAGGAGGTCCCTCTGTGTAGCCGCGGGAATACCCTGGCGACGGAGTGCGGCGAGCAAGGCAGCTCGTTGTGCTTGAAGCGCTGGGCACACACACAACAGGTGATCAATTGTTTCGTCTGCCCCACACGCACTGCACGCAGGTGACGAAGCTCTGCCGAGCCGATGACGTCGTGCCGCAGGCCAGGAGCAGCCGATCCGTAGACGCAGTAGAAGGGACCGCTCCCTCCTGGAGAGGCCCCTGTCAGGCAGCCGGGTCGGAGGTTCCAGCCTGGCCACACGTTCGTCGGGGGTGCAGCGTAGCAACAGCCGCCTCAAAGTCAGCCTCGAATAGTCTGAGGCGACCACAGCACGGCAGACAGCGACGGTAGAGTGATGTGCCTTCTTCGCCAGTGCGTCTGCTTGCTCATTTCCCTGAATACCCACATGAGATGGGACCCAATGCAGGGAGACATCGACGCCGCTGGCGAGGAGGGCATGCAGCTTGGTGACCAGCAGTTGAGTTCCGAAGCCCGCCCGTTCCGGTTTCGCGACGGCCTGCAGTGCGGCTCGTGAGTCGCACGCGACAGCCACGGGACACATGGGGGGGTCTGCTGCCAGGAGGTCCACGGCGAGGTGGAGACCGGCCGTCTCTGCGGCGGTAGAGCAGGCATCAAAGGGGAGACGACAGGCGGCCGTTCTGCCAAGGGCTGGCATGACGCAGGCGGCCGTGGCGGAGCCTGTAGCTGGGAGAACGGA
Source organism: Rhipicephalus sanguineus (assembly GCF_013339695.2). Classification (NCBI taxonomy): domain Eukaryota; kingdom Metazoa; phylum Arthropoda; class Arachnida; order Ixodida; family Ixodidae; genus Rhipicephalus; species Rhipicephalus sanguineus. Next base: position 238,758,097 of record NC_051177.1, on the reverse strand, counting down.
GCCATCCGTGTAGACAATAAGCCTACCAGCCAGCTCTTCCTCTAGCTTGGAGGCGACTGCCTGCTGGAGAGCGCAGGTGGGTGAGCGACGCTTGGAGAGCCGACCTAGATCGGTAGTGACTGTCAATGGTTTCACTGTCGGCGGAGGAGGGGGCATGGCTGGAGGCACAGGTCCTACAGCTTCTCGATAGACCTGTAGCAGTGCGCCCATCCGAGATGTTGGTCGACTTTCCAGCCGGGCAAGGAGAGGGCGTCCATCAGGCGCGTGGGCGAGCCGATCGATGTGGAGGAGACCACGCTGCTGTAAGAGCAGGGAGAGGGGCCAGGCGCCCGCCTCTGCCAGGGTGGCTGCCACTTGCGAGGACCGCGGCAGGCCAAGGACACTCCGAATGAAGCCCCTATGCAACAGCTCGAGGCGCTCCAGTTGCCGGAGAGGAAGCGCCACCAGAGGCAAGGCGTACAGGAGCCTCGCGGTTGCAGCTGCTGCATGAAGACGAAGAGCCCAGGATGGTGCGCAGCCGCGGCCGCTCAGGAAGATGCACTTCACCGCCTTCTGAACTCTTTTCACCATCCCCATGGCTTCTTTGATGGCGGGAGCCCAGGACAGCCGGTGGTCGATACGGAGCCCAAGGTAGGTCACTGTAGTCTCCCACGGAATCATGGAGCCATCGATGGTGAGGCGCGCCACGCGGCGGCGCGTTCTTGCCTTAGGGTGCACAAGAAGGGCCTTCGTTTTGGCCGAAGACACCGCCAGGCCAACAGAGGCGATGTGGTCGACCACGGCGTTCAGTGAATCCTGGAGGCAGGATCGGACAGAGCGCAGATTCCTGGTGGGGCCCCAGTTCCACAGGGCGACGTCGTCAGCGTATATGGAGCAGTGGACCGGGTAACGCTGTCCGGAAGGGATGGCAGAAGGCAGATGTGCCAAGGCGACGTTAAATAGGAAGGGGCTCAGGACAGAGCCCTGTGGCACACCTGACGTGACCGGATGTGGAGAGCTGAGAGCTCGGCCGACTCGCACGCGGAAAAAACGGCCAGACAGAAAGCCCTGCACAAAGCAAAGCATGCGGCCCTCCGACGCCCAAGGTTGCTAGTGCCTGTTCGACCGCCAGGTGAGGCAGGCCATCGAATGCACTCTGCACGTCCAAAAGCACTAGAAGGGCCGCTTCCTTCCTGCTTCTTGCATGCTCCAGTGCCGAGACGACGTCACCAAGGGAGTCAGCGGTGCAGCGGTGGCGCCGGAATCCGGTCTGCTGCTCGGGAAAGTAGTCTAAAGCCCTGGCAATCCACTCAAGGCGGGCCAGGACCATTGTCTCCATCACCTTGCAGGCGGCAGAGGTGAGGGAGACAGGCCTGTACGACGAGGGGGCCGAAGCCGGCTTTCGTGCTTTTAGTATCGGCACGATGATAGCAGTAAGCCACGGCGCAGGGAGCTGTCCGCTGTTCCAGACATCGTTGAAGTAGTCCAGTAGCTGGGCCTTCTCGCTGTCTGCCAAATTTCGGAGCATCTGGAATGTTATCCCGTCAGCGCCCGGTGTACTGCGCCGCTTCGAGCGGTCGAGAGACGCTGTCAGTTCATGGAACTGGAAAGGTTCGTTGCACAGAGCTGCCACTCTCTCCAAGGTAAAGGCGTGGTGGTGGATACGGGGCATGCAAACTGACCCATCGGAGGGACGGGCTGCCATGGGTGGTCCTGGTGGTCTCGCCGCAAATTGGCTCGCCAGGAGGTCTGCCAGAGCTAACTCCGTGAGGCCCGACGAGATGGCCACCGCTAGGATAGGCTGACGGATGGTTGGCCCACGCTGTAATGACCGCAGAAGTCGCCAAGCAGTTGAGCTGCGCCGAGAGCTGGAGATGGAACTGCAGACACCTTCCCAGCTCTGCTTCCATCGTCGGTTTGCGTGGCGTCTACAGACAGCATCCAGCCGCCTGAAGGCCGTCCAGTCCTCCGCCCCAGAGCTCCGGATTGCGCGATGCTCTGCTCTTCTTCGCGTGGCCCACAGCTGGAGCTGTTTGAGGTCGGGAACGGGACGTCCGGCTGAGTTCTGGACACGATGGTAGCCGCCTGAGCGCTGTTGGCGATGTGCTTCAGGAAGTCGCCCTCTGCGGGAGCCGCACTGAGCCTTCGAAATATGTCCCAGTTAACCGTGCAGCAAACCCGGGTCCTGGGGGCAGGTCCGGTGTTAGTAGCCAGGAAGATCGGGAAGTGATCAGAACCCCAGGTGTCCGGACAGATCGACCAGGCATACGCACAGCGTTCTGTTGCGAGGCTGATGTCGATAGCTGTTCGCACGCCCCTGCGCACAAAGGTTGGCTCCCCGGAGTTCAGAATCTTCAAGCCTGCTCGCACGATAACGTCTGCAGCGGCTCGACCCGGGTACAACAACGATTCCCACCCCAGGCAGTGTGGTGTCCGTTCAAGTCCCCACAGAGGAGGAAGTCGCGGCCTAGGCGAGCAGTAAGGGGCAGCAGGCTGGAGGCGTTCCATGGCTTATTCGGACGCACGTAGAAGCTAGCCACTGTGGTGTCCCAAGAGCCCAAACGCACAGTCGCTGCACAACACTCCATCGGGCCACTCGTGAGATCCTCAACACGAACTACTGTGTGCGGGATAGAGGTTCGTACGAACACTGCGCACCGGGCAGTGTCTTGGGGGTGGCCATCCACGAGGCACGGTACATCGGAGCACCCGGAGACAGTGCAGGATGTCGTACTACAGTAGCCAACATACCCAGGTAGCCGTAGAGACTCGCTGGTGATGTACACTTCCTGCAGGGCAAGCACATCGAACTCGTCCTGCAGCAAGCGTTCTTTCAGTTCAGAATGCCGCCGCCGCAGCCTGTTGATGTTCCACTGGAGAACGCGTGGGGCGGCGGCTGGGTCCTTGAGGACTAGCCATGATGGCTGGGAGTGTTCTGCAAACCACCGGCTTGAAGGCAGATGGCTTTCAGTGGACTTCCTGATGGGAGCAGCTCGCCGACGGCCCGCAATGTGAGCTGCAGCGAGGCGATGATGGCGTCCCGCGGATCATCCCGGAGTTGTGCCGTGGGCGAAGCAGATTGCTTCATAGCAGGGCTTACGGGGGAAGCCTTGGAAGCGGGGCAAGGCAGCACCGAGCAGGCATCAACCGGTTGAGGAACAGCAGGTGTTGGTGCTGGAGGCGGTGTGCCGGAGACGGCCTGAGCATACGTGCGGGTGGCTGCGCTAGCAGGAGGCGTCGGAAGCTGTGAGTGATTCGCTTCCTGTACCATAGCTCGCACAGCGCGCCTTGAAAGTGGGACCGTAGAGGAGGCCATGATGGTCGCCACCTTGCGTTCCTCTTGCCATTTACGACAGGTAGGAGTGTTTGCAGGGTGGTTGTGACCGCAGTTGACACAACGGGGTCTGGCGCTGCAGCTCTCTGTAGAGGGGTGGCTCCGGCCGCAGCGTAGGCAGCAATTGGCTCGCCGGCAGGTCGCTGTTGCATGTCCAAGGCGGCCACACTGCAGGCATTGCAGTGGACGCGGCCTGGCTGGACGCACACGACACCTCAGCTTGTAGAGGCTCACATGCTCCGGCGGAACAGGGCCAGCAAATCGAAGCGTCACTGTGTTCCCGTTGCGGGCAGCAGATACCAACGGGATGCTCGACTCAATGGACTGTAATAGATCGTCGTCCGTAAGATCGCCCTCCACACCATGCAGGTACCCCGTGCTGTATCCTCGGTCAGCGGGAAGTCGGGCGGACACCGGGATGCCGCAGAGCTCCGTGACACCAAGAAGCTCCTCGATGCACTCCCGTGAGGACACGTCGGCTGCCACGATATTTCGGCGGCTGTTGACTCGCACTTTGATGACGCCGGGCCGCGAAGATAACGCAGACGCCAGCGCCAGACGCGAACTCTGCATGAAGGCACCGTTCGGTGCTGACGGCTTGAATAAAACTGTGCCTGCTACGGCTGGGTCAGCGGGGAGCACAGGAGACGAGGCAAGGGCCCTCGCACGTCGACGAGCGCCCCTTGAGGAAGCCAGCGTGAAATCTTCAGGTGCAGGATCGCTGGCGTGCGGTTGAGAACTAGCTGTTCCGTTGGCGCTTCGAGGGACCTCCTTTGGGCACGGAGATTGCGACGCGGTTTCAGTGTCTGAGGCGTTGATTGCAGGCTTCTCGGGGAGCTGTGAAGTAGAAGGAGCCCTCCGGCGCTTGGACTTGCCCTTCTTCTTCCTAACAGAGTTAACAGTCATCGGCTGCGAGTTTTCCTTCAGAAAAGCCGCGGCGGAGTGTTGAGGAAGATTTGGTGTCGGAGCAGCCATGCTCGGCTGTGACATTCCACCAACGGTCGCTGAAAGCTGTGCGGGACGCGGCAGCGCGTCGCAGCCACCATGAGTCTCCGGCCGGGATGGGTTATGTGCTGGTTGCACATGCTTGCGTGGAGCGTCGCAGTCGCTCCCCTCATCATCGCGGCCTCGCTTGCGAGAGCTAGTGGAGTCCATTTGCTCATCCAGGGTGACCGCAGGCAGCGGGCAAGCGCTGGGGTCAATAGAGCATATTGGAGTTGCTAACTTTGAGCTGGCTGAAGTCGGCTGTTGCAGAGGCGCAGGTTGCGCCATCGGGCTCGCAGATGGGTCCGGCAGCACAGCGGCAACAGGAGCGGCCGAGATTGCGGCAGTAGCTGAGGAGGCGGCGCGTCTCGTCTGCCACAAGTCCACAATAGTGGCAGCGTTTGCTTGAAGGGTCTGACAGAGTCGGAGCTCCTCGTAGCTGGTGGGCACCAGGGACGCAGCTGACGCACTACAAGAGCGGCGATGGCACTTGCGAGGGACGCGCGAAGCGGGGGGTGCAGACTCGGCCATGGTAGCGTTCGTGCCTCGCGGTAGGAAACACGCGACACGAAAAACCACCTAAGGGCGTCGAGAGCACAGTCACAGTCACGGAGGCAGTCTCACCGGGCGACTCGTACTCACAGTATAAAAGAACATACGCAAAAGGCGAACAACACTGGCGGCGAAATGCAAGAGACGCCACAGCGTCTCTCGCATACGCAAGAGCTCAGAAGAACACGTCCGTTCGCTCAGGAGTCTTGACAAAGAGTCGATAACACATGACTACGATCCGGGCTCGTTCTATAGACCGTTTTCACGGGGAGGAGGAGCGTAGCCTCGAACCGGCGCATTTTCAACTCCATCCCCCTCTCCACCGTTCGCCCGCCGCCGCTGGTGTGTGGGAACTCCCGCGTTCTGCATCGCTTTGCGTGTGAGAGGTCAATGTGTTTCAATTTTCCGACGCGCTAAAGCAATTGTGCTGCCGAAAATCGAAATGTCGGACGAGAACAGGTCGACAGGCTACCACTGCGCTGTGTTGGGCTGCGACAACAACTATCGGAAGCGCAAAAGACTGGCAGCCGAAACATGCGAAGTGCACCTCCAGCCGCAGCATGTTTGCGGTTGTAATATGTTCAAGCTGCACCGGTTCCCCGCAGATGACGACCAACGACGGGTCTGGATAGCTTGTGTAAACAGAAAAGATTTTGTGCCATCTCCTTGGGCTCGCGTTTGCTCCGAACATTTTGTTTCCGGTGAACGTTCGGTAACCAACTATGCGCCGATGGTCAAGCTCGGATACCCACGAAAGGTACGTGTGTCTGAATCGATTTCAATCCTTCGCACCTGTGCTTAATTGGCGTGTGCGAGTAGGCTTTAAGATTCGTCATTATGACGCCCATCTTTCAGGTCAAAGTTGGCCGGCGACGGATTGCAAAAATGGAAAATGTGCCGAAGAAGCGGAGGAAGGTAATACTTGTTTTCTCATACGCTCAATGAGAAATGAGCGCCCCTCCGACCGAAAAATGTTTTTCTTTACGTGCTGTACAGCTTTTGAAAGTTAAGCGCATCGCAACACAGATCTCCGCTGATTTGAACCGTTATATTCGCTGTGCTGAAGCGCGCATATTCAAGCGGAGCAATCTTTTAGATCTTCGGCTGGACGCGCTAGCATATTTCGTACCCGAATAGTATCGTGTGTGAGCTTGTGAATTCGGCATAAGTGTCTTTTCGTCTTTCGCAAAGTGCGCGAAAATGATTTAAAACGCAGCATTCGAAATGCCAGCTGTCAGTAATGAACAAAATTTCGCCCTGGATCACGATTCTCTGTATGCTGCTTCTGGCAAAACTTATCACTTCTGGTGCACTGGGGCCAATACTGGAGTTAGCTTCTTCATGCAGTCTGCCTGTTCATGTCAGCACTGTATTGTTTACGTCTGTCTAGAGAGGTGTCGTCTGTATCGATTTAAATTACAAGAAGGCGAGCTCTCCGTCCAGAGCTTTGCTACTCAACCAGTTAAAGCGAGGTTCTAGAAGGGAATAAGAAAAGTGAAATTCCTGGACAGTTCTCTTCTTTTTTTCTTGTGTACACAAAGATGTTACCTTCCTTCTTTTCTAGCTATGCACAAGTGAGGATTCTTCACCTGACCCGAGTCAAGCTGGTGGTGGTGGTGTTGATGTATGTAAAGCTTCTCCTTTCATTGAAAGATGCAAAAGTTATTATTCCACACCAAACGCATATCACAATGCTCTCTATGTTCAAGTGTAATGTGTGTGGTAGCGCATTGATTTTGACGACAAGGCACCTCAAATCGTTCAAATACTGGAGTTAGCTTCTTCATGCGGTCTCTGCTTGTTCATGTCAGCACTGTATTGTTTACGTCTGTCTAGAGAGGTGTCGTCTGTATCGATTTAAATTACAAGAAGGCGAGCTCTCCGTCCAGAGCTTTGCTACTCAACCAGTTAAAGCGAGGTTCTAGAGGGGAATAAGAAAAGTGAAATTCCTGGACAGTTTTCTTTTTTTTCTTGTGCACACAAAGATGTTACCTTCCTTCTTTTCTAGCTATGCACAAGTGAGGATTCTACACCTGACCCGAGTCAAGCTGATGGTGGTGGTGTTGATGTATGTAAAGCTTCTCCTTTCATTGAAAGATGCAAAAGTTATTATTCCACACCAAACGCACATCACATCGCTCTCTATGTTCAGTTGTAATGTGTGTGGTAGCGCATTGATTATGACGACAAGGCACCTCAAATCGTTCAAATACTGGAGTTAGCTTCTTCATGCAGTCTCTGCCTGTTCATGTCAGCACTGTATTGTTTACGTCTGTCTAGAGAGGTGTCGTCTGTATCGGTTTAAGTTACAAGAAGGTGAGCTCTCCGTCCAGAGCTTTGCTACTCAACCAGTTAAAGCGAGGTTCTAGAAGGGAATAAGAAAAAAAAAGTGAAATTCCTGGAAAGTTCTTTTTTTTGTTGTGCACAAAAAGATGTTACCTTCCTTCTTTTCTAGATATGCACGGGTGAGGATTCTACACCTGACCCGAGTCAAGCTGTTGCTGGTGGTGTTGATGTATGTAAAGCTTCTCCTTTCATTGAAAGATGCAAAAGTTATTATTCCACACCAAACGCAGATCACATTGCTCTCTATGTTCAATTGTAATGTGTGTGGTAGCGCATTGATTATGACGACAAGGCACCTCAAATCGTTCAAATACTGGAGTTAGCTTCTTCATGCGGTCTCTGCTTGTTCATGTCAGCACTGTATTGTTTACGTCTGTCGAGAGAGGTGTCATCTGTATCGATTTAAGTTACAAGAAGGCGAGCTCTCCGTCCAGAGCTTTGCTACTCAACCAGTTGAAGCGAGGTTCTAGAAGGGAATAAGAAAAGTGAAATTCCTGGAAAGTTCTTTTTTTGTTGTGCACAAAAAGATGTTACCTTCATTCTTTTCTAGATATGCACGGGTGAGGATTCTACACCTGACCCGAGTCAAGCTGTTGCTGGTGGTGTTGATGTATGTAAAGCTTCTCCTTTCATTGAAAGATGCAAAAGTTATTATTCCACACCAAACGTAGATCAAATTGCTCTCTATGTTCAATTGTAATGTGTGTGGTAGCGCATTGATTATGACGACAAGGCACCTCAAATCGTTCAAATACTGGAGTTAGCTTCTTCATGCGGTCTCTGCTTGTTCATGTCAGCACTGTATTGTTTACGTCTGTCGAGAGAGGTGTCATCTGTATCGATTTAAGTTACAAGAAGGCGAGCTCTCCGTCCAGAGCTTTGCTACTCAACCAGTTAAAGCGAGGTTCTAGAAGGGAATAAGAAAAGTGAAATTCCTGGAAAGTTCTCTTCTTTTTTTTTTGTTATGGACAAAAAGATGTTACCTTCCTTCTTTTCTAGATATGCACGGGTGAGGATTCTACACCTGACCCTAGTCAAGCTGTTGCTGGTGGTGTTGATGTATGTAAAGCTTCTCCTTTCATTGAAAGATGCAAAAGTTATTATTCCACACCAAACGCAGATCAAATTGCTCTCTATGTTCAATTGTAATGTGTGTGGTAGCGCATTGATTATGACGACAAGGCACCTCAAATCATTCAAATAATGCAACATCCGCTTGTTTATTTTATGCAAGTGAATACTTTGGCATCCAACGCAGTAAACTGAGTAGGAATTAGCTGCAAAGAGTTTGCTCGCATAGGATGCTGGCAGTCTAGCTGTTTTGCTCCTAGAGTTTGCCCAGGAAGCATTCTGCACGTAACCAGCAGTTCTTCCTTTATTTATTTTGCTTGATGTTGGCCTTCACAAGCTAGATGCAGCCAAGTGGCTTGTTCCAGCATTACTTTTCACTGAGGTGCTTTGCTTGTATTCTTTTCTTCTGTTCACTTTGCTTGCTAAAAACACTAACCCATAGTCTTCAAGAGCTAGACGGCCAATCTGGGATTTGCACACCACAACCATTCAGTTTATCATCATGAATTGCGAATTAAGAAGTACCTTTCGTGTGATGCGTCACTGTGCAAAATGTGGATGCGAGGAATTTACAGCTCTGCAAACATTGTCAACCATAGAACAGGCTGATTTGAAAAAAAAAAAAAAAAAACATAAGAATGTTTTGTAATTGTAGTAATAAATTACTGATTTGCTGAACCGGTTCAATGTTACACTTTCACCTAGCTGTAAGTTTGTTTTCCTATGTGAAGCGCTGTCCTCATGAAAACACACTGTTGCACATGCACTGTAAATATTGGCTGTTGAAGAGGCCAGTGCAGATCATTTCATAAATGTCGCAGTGTGGCCACGGTTGCAAGCATCATTTAGCAGATAACTTGCATACCTAAGTTGCCTCCCTCATAACATCAGTTGCTACTAGGAGGTGACCTGCAAAAAATTCATTGTGGTGCAGAGCCACAACTCCAAAATTGCGACGTTGTTACCTTTGCATGCATGCAGCACTCTGCTTCTTGTCATGGCACCTATGTAATTGTGCACCTTGTAAGCTGTTGGAGCAGAATACTGACACTTTCGAAAGGCTGTCTGCCATGCACATGGAAGAATAACGAGAATGAACAGTGTGTAAGTAGTGATGAATCGACATGAAACATATTGCATTTGTAATTGGTCAAAAATGAGGTACCTCATAAATCTTGAAAAACTATCTCCTGATTGTTTGACTGCAAGTCATGCCACCACCATGCGTGGGCATATCACATTGCATATGGCGCATACTTTAGCGTTGTTTTCACACTTTAAATGCGTTTCTTCAGAAAAGCTTAGTTGCTATTACTGTAAATGAAAAATCCTTAATCTACAAGCATACAGCCTGTTGCTCAATGTGCACCGTTTCCTTTGCTCCTTTTATTTAGGCAGTCATGCTTGATTTGTTGAGGTACATAAAATGAAAACATTGGGATACAAATGCAGTGATGTGAGATACGGTGAAAACAGGCTATTTGATTTTTTTTTGCTTACCTGTTCATATTGTTATGGGTGCTTCCTGTAGTAAAGTGTGTATTCTGTGCTCTTCTCACTATTCCTTATTTAACTATTTCCTTAGCGTTTTCGTATGGTCTTAAGACCATGGCAGAAATAAGGAACATGTAAGTGCTCATTTGAGATGCCTGTGATTCTGACGTATGGCGTCACCATTGCATTGGTTTTCAGGCCTCTCAGTGCATTGCAGAATCCTTGCCTTCAACTCATGCTGCTGGATCACTACCAGACCATTTTCACTATGTGAGGAAATTTTTTTGCTTTGCTGTTCTGCCCTAGTCTAATGCAGAGCAGTGTTGCACTTCTGAATTATAGCACTTCTTGCAGGTTGCCCCAAATTCAGCAGCAGCGGCAGCCACTGTTGCTGGGACGCAGACTGAGACTGTAAGTCTGAACGATGCATTAGCTTGATTCCATTCAGGTGCATCATGTCAATTAGAAGACATTATAGATTTGTGTTGTTCTAATGTATGTTTTATTTTCATATCTAACAGAATAAATCCTCCCCGTAACACCTTGTTGGTGGTGGTGATGCGGGGTGGATTTTGTTACGGGGTAATTTATTGTTAGAGCAGATTGAGCTAATGCTGCACAGAGCGCACAGGATTGCAGGCCAACAGGACAACGCTAGACTCCAACCCACAACAATAACGTTATCGTCTTCCTCCATTGCCTGTCATTTCAGTGCCTGTGCCGCTGTGACATTTCCATACGTGTGACAATATAGTTCAACATTAAGGCTCACTGCTTGCATGAATGCATGTCGCCACATGTTTCTGGCAGCGACATGCATTCAATCACTGACTGATCAATTATTTCTCTTTGCTGTTAGAGTTCCATGAACTTAATTTACGAAATCACCTGCCACAAATGTACAGTATCGCAGTAGTCACGATAACATGTCCAGAGGTGACTTAATTGTGTTCAGCCGGCGTAGTGTGGTGCGATGTCTGTTCCTGCTAGTGCCCGCCGCTAATCCGAACACTTGTATATCCCCTTCGAGTTCTAATTAACGAGCTTTTACAGTACAACCAACTAACCCAAGTTTCAGTCTTGTTACTGCAGCAGTGTGCTGTAATTTAGCTCCTACAGCTTTGTTGACACGAGTATGCAAACCTGCAGTATATATTATGTGGTTTTGAGGTTGCTCTTTACTATTTCTTGTATGGTATGGTAGAACCGCTATTAGAATTCTCTTTTCAGAAGGTAAATACCTGCACATTACAGTCAGGGATGCCTCATACTCATGCAAATGCGCTAACACCGTTGCTCTAACCTGAGGCATGTGATGACCCTAAAAGCTCAATTGTGACAGCTTTTGAAGTGCCTTGTGGCTTGGTTTTTCCTTTCTGCCTTGAAAAACTTATAGACAGTGGTACCTCAAAGTTCTATGCATTCTCCAACAGTTTTTTTTGTTTTATTTATATAGAAATATATATTTTCAGGTCCGCAAGATCGATGGCTGCACCCAGTGGGAAGTCATAGAACTGACTGACCACAGCTACACAATGCCAGTGCAAATTAAGCCACATGTGACATCGAGAATGTCAGCAGATGACATACAATTTTACACTGGTGTTTCTAAGGAAGTTTTCCACGCCCTTTAAAAATTATCAGTGGGATGTCAGTGCCAACCTCAAACCTCCCATTAGACGATCAGCTGCTTCTAACACTTATGCGCCTGAGACTCGGCCTTTTGTATAAGGACCTAGCTTGGAGATTTAATACCTCTCCCTCTTCTGCTTGCAGGTGTTTTAACAACATCCTCAAATGTCTCCACGAAATAATGAAAGGTTGTGTGGTATGGTTACCAAGGTCAAGAATTCAGAGGAGCATGCCACAATCGTTCATTGACAGTGGACATGGAAACACAACCTGTATATTTGACTGTACAGAAGTAGCACTGCAGCGACCATCAAAGCAGAAAGCCAGGGCACAGACCTACAGCTCGTATAAAGCCCATAACACAGTTAAATTTTTAACTGTTATTGCTCCGAATGGGCTCATAATGTTTGTTTCACGGACATTCGGTGGCCGTGCCTCAGATAAGTATATTGTCAAAAACTGTGGGGTGCAAGAGTTCTTCGTTAAAGGAGATGTCATAATGGCTGACCGAGGCTTTTCTCTGGATCCATACTTGGAGGCTCAAGGAGTAAAGATGAATGTGCCAGCATTCACGAAAGGTATGTCAAATTTGGAATGCAAAACTAAGATAGACATCAATTTTGATCTTTTTATCCCTAGGCAAAAGCCAGCTCTCCGAAAAAGAAGTGACAGCTACACGACGCATTGCTTCAGTGCGAATCCACGTAGAAAGAGCCATCAACAGGCTGAAGACTTACAGGATATTTCAGGGAGTTCTTCCAATCAAATGCAGGAAGACAATCGACTCCATGATTTTTGTATGTGCTGGGCTTTGCAACCTGAAAAGGCCACTCATCGCAAAGTAAGAAATGCAAGGAAGTTGCAGCAAATTGATTGTTTATTGCACAACAGTTTCTCCTAAATGTTCAATAAAAGCACACAATTGTCTGCTACAACACATAAAAACAATTAAAAAAATGGCGAAGCTTGCACTAAGACACACAAGCCTTGAAACAGCGAAACTGGACAATTCTGAAGACTAGGTTGCTTCTAGGTTGTTTGTACACCTTATTGGGTGACGCAGGTTATATCTATGTTCCTTTTAGGCCAGTGCTAGGCTTTAGTTAAGTGATTCTAAGTTGTCTTTGTGTCGATTCTCAGCACAGAGGCTGGAGTCAAATCACAGACAGTCGCAGACAAGACACAGGCACGTGTCGTTGGCGTAGGCTTTCCATAGCTTCGGGGTCTTCTTGCAGCTTGCCGTTGCCTTTCCCATTTCCTAGTATTCTCTCGTTTGTACTCGAGGTCGAACAACGCGGCTTGCCACCGTCGCTTCGTAGCCATTTGCTGGGCTAGCTGTAGCCTTCTTCCTTTTTGTGGACCAGTGGCGAGTAGTGGGATCGACCCAATTTCTGTTGCGCCTACCCATTTAAGATGAAAGTCTTTTTGTACAGGATGAACAACAAACGAGTTGCTGAACAGCTTCGCTGTTAAGAATGCTTATTGCACAACACCAGTAAGGAAATGAATCGGTGATCGCTTGCTCGGAAATCTGATCTAATGGAGTGTTACGAACAGGCTGGAGGTGCGTTACTTTTCGCATACTTGCTTATATTCTGTCAAGTCAAGTTTGCCTTCCACTTCCATTTTCTCGAGGCAAGGTAGCATGTTGCAAAAATAAAATTTCTGAAGCCTTGGCATTGTGTCTTCAATATATTTTGCATTGAAAGGTACACGAACAAGTACAGCTGACTTCAGCGACCACACGTAGAAAAAGCATAAGTTCTTTTGCACACACAGCATAGCAAATTGAACTTGTGAGTAATAACTGTTTGGACCATTTTCCAAGAGCACATACGACCCACTGCGTTTCACAACATCGTACTTTCCATTGGCTATAAGAACACTGCAGTCTTCAACGAAAGGGCACTTGATTTCTAAAACTGCATTGTGGGAATCTATGACTCCATCAGGAGTCGCAGAAAGCCATGGGTAATCCTTGCAGACATGAGTGCCATGGAGCTCAACTTTCATTCCGAAGTGTTCTTCAAATTTCTGTCGAGCCACTTTCTCGCTTTGCAGACCGTGCCGTGTCGCAGCATTTCCATGAAATGTCGGAGTGGTAAGCGACAGCAATGCTTTTTGTGTTGATGTGGTCGCACGTTTCGGAATCCTTTTGATATTTGAGGCGGTAATCCGGAGCCTTCGTGATGTGTGCCACAAAGAAGAATTCTGTGTTCTTGTGGCTGCTTCTAGTGCTGACATGCTTGCTGATGAGAGGCTTACGTATTTTGTGTAAAACTTCAGGCAAGGTGGGCAGTCATCTGGCAAGGTCATCTGGCTATTTTCATGCAAGACATGCGTGGCAGTTGCAGGCTCGTCTGATGGTACTGGAAGTTCCCGCTCTGGAGCAGTCAGTGTTTTCATGCATGAGAGTTCCTGAAATTCAATGCGCTGAGATTATTCACCATGTATTGCACATCAGTCATCATGTGGGCACTAGCATAATTCTAATTGTGCACCCACCAGAACAACACGTTAGACTAAGTATTTCGGTTTATTTTTACTATTGCTATTTGCACATTTCTTTACTGACATATCAATGAAGGCCATTAGATATAAGTTGTCTTCTGTGTTTGCAAATGACACACTGACACTTTCCACGTTAACATTTGCTTATTTATGTACACATCATCCTGAAGGCATCACATAACTATCTCACTTGTGCTCGTTGATTTTTACATTGAACCCCTTTCCAAATGAAACGCTTGGAGTGCACAGCATTACACTAATTATTTCAAACCTACACAGGCTCTCCTGGTCGTATTTTTTACCAACTATGACTGTTGTCCTGGAAAACTCCCTACATATTACTACATGGTCAACTTGTCCAAAATTAGTTGAAAATATGCTTTAGTGATGTTTGTTTCCTTCATCAAGACAAGCCCCGTGCTTGAAATTTTGCATGCAGGCTTGTTCAAGAACTGCTATATGATTGAAATGTGTCTTACCGGGAATGTTTACAAGTTCTTGAAAAGGGCTGTCCTTGTAGAACTGTATGAATTCTGCATCACTGCGAAGCCAAGGAATAGAGGGCAATGTCCTTGTGGCGCTCTCCGTGTCCACTGTCCTCTTTTTCATTTTAAAGTTAATGTCGACAAGGGCTGCTGGTTCTAGGTTTCTTTTGGTTCCACGGTTCCAGGCAGCTGTATTGTCTGTGCAAGTTTCCCCCGGTGAGGCCAGATGATACTGCCAAGTCAATCTTCCAAAGGAGGGCACCAACGTGGCTGCACACTTTGCCTCTCCCTGCCATGCAAGAGCAGCCACTGGTCCTAATCCCACCGTTGCTCTCGCAGCAAACCCACGCATTATGCATCGTCTTGAGTGACTGGGACGCTTGCACCTCGCACTTGAGTAGCACAAGATTTTTGTCTATTTTATGCAAAAGAACTGTGCCAACCCAACCACTCTGTAAATATGTGTACGACTGCATGCTTCGAAATGCTTTGACTTCTCTTAAGTCACATGCCTTCTTTTCCAACAAATAGTATATAATGTGTGGTGTCTGTAGTTGTGGCCATTTCTTGAGGTCATCACACCAGCTTGTTACTGTGTTTGGGTGCTGGTACACTCTGTCATCTGCACCAAAGAGAAGCAACGTCAAAGCTTACGATTAATAAAGAAAATGCTTGGCCACGAGTTGGTCTCATAACATCAACATCCCTCATTTTTATGACACAGCACATGACTTACAATGAAATAAGTGCAATAGTGCCCGCAGCTGGCGAAATGTTCCATCTAAGCTGGCGCAATTTCGATATCAAATTAGCAATTTCCAAACTGCATGACTGAAAGGCCCGCATGACATAAGTATTCCTTGGCGCAGGAATGCGCCTCCGGCGCTTTGTCAAGGGCACGTTCTTTATCGAATTGTCAATTTTGGGACGATAACGGGGGTAGCGTTACGACAACCGCACTTTTTTTTTTCACGCGGCAAACGGGTTTCATGAATAATCGACTCACGTTCGTCAAGCCACGTCGCTAGCTGAACACGTACGCTCTTCATAATGATTTTCAAACTAATACTGGTCAAAAAACAAACTGACAACAATGTTACCAAAAATGGGCGTGCTTTCGGCGTATCGCTAGTGGCGGCTGCTCGCGCCGAAGCGAATTTTCAGCATGCCGTGCTTCCAGGTGTAAAAGAGGCTTATTTTCATTTTCTCATCGTGTTGTTTCTACGCCGAAGTTTGAGCTCACCCGTCGTACGTCTGTTTCTTATTATGCACAACGATCACAGGCCACAAGCTTTTAACGACGACGGCACGTACGAATCAACACAGGCATCGCTGCTTGTGCTCTCTTCGTTCCATGAACTTTGTATTGCAACGTGCCAAGCGGAACCACGTTATCTGTTAAAGATTAGAGTTAAAGATTATAGTTACGTTGAACTTGAATAATCGCGGCAAACAAACCCGAGAGTCACTTTAAACACTAATGCGCGCACGTAACGTGCAGCTGGACAACGCCGTACATATTCGCTCGTCTACATTTCACCTATTACTTCGAGAGTTGTAATAAATTTTACCGCTAGTGCTTATTCCCAGAACACCGCAAGGCCAGCTGTTACAAAACGAGCCTATCACCAATTTACACGTGCTCCTTAAAAACTGAATTGGAATTCTACTCGCCTCCTATGTCGATCGTCGGCGCCGCTGCGGGAACGTCTCGTGAGCCTCCACTGCTTGTAGGTTCAGCCATTTTGTAGCTGACAGCTTGCTAGCGCCTTTACAATCGCGAAGCGTTGTTGTGTCGTGCCCGTGTGCCGGGAAGAACACCACATCGTGTACTGAGCGTATGCGCTGCATGCACCACCGCAGAAACCCACACACCGGCATTAAGGTGGCTAGAAGGGGAGGTGTGCAGAGCGCGGCGGCCAGCCATAGGAGCGGGTGGTCCTCTTTCGCGTGATCGCCGCTAGGGCACACCATAGCGCTGCCGTCTGGGGCGCCGTCAGCATTTCCGCGGAGAGAGGCTAATCCGGCTTCAACGCCTGGCCGGCGGTTTGTAGTCGTGTAGTTTGCTGCGAACTGTCGGCGTGTGCTGTTGATTCATGAGTGCTGTGTGCTGGCAAAGATGCTGTCTACCTCAAAAAAAAACTCAGCGTTGGTGCTTCGTGCCAGGGTGTGATTCCGGCTACAGGTCTTGTTCGGAAAAAATGCCCTTTTCCGTGCTCCGACTTGCCAAGAACTGTTCTTGAAGTGGGCATGCGCCATTCCGAGGGCTGACAACCGCTTCTAGAGAATTCCGCTGTTTGCGCAAACAGCGGAATGAATGACAAGAGCTCAAAAAAATGAATGACAAAAAAGTCAAAAGAAGAAAGCCTTGTGTGATGTGAGGCAAGCCGCGGAAACGATCAAGTGCATTCTGGTGTACACAATAGTTTCTTTACCTAGTAACATGTTGCATTTATTTATTTGGTTTCTCAATTGAGCCTGAAAAGACTACCGAACGTTGTATTACCATGTATGCCATGGTTTAATCCTGATTTCGTTGGCGTAAGTCAAGTTATCTGCTTTCGCACGTAATGAGGCGCACGAATAAAATGATCAGAGCGCATTGGAGCATAATTAAGCCGCCAGGGCCGTAACAAAGGGGGGGGGGGGTTGAGGGGTTCTGACACCCCCGAAAACTTTTCATGCTTTATTTATTTATTCTTTTATTTATCATAGTACCCACAGCGCCCAAGGGCATATTACAGTGTGGGGGGCGGGGGGAAGAATACAATATTTCGATGCAGAATACAGATTCCAACATTTCAACATCACAGTAAATGCAATTCACTGTCAACTTACGTAGTGATACATGGGATATACACAATATTAATCGGGTTCATAGTACTGTTTTGTCCTTACAGAATCGCGCGAGCACACTACTGGAGACCCAGCAGTGAACTTGAAAATACTTCATGTGAAGTAATTTCTGCTACTGCAGGAGACAACCTATTCCACTGGCTTATCGTCTGGAAAAAAATGACATTCTAAATGCGTCAGTCCGGCAGCTTATTCCTTTATCTTATTGGCATGATGTAATCGCTGCGAAACGTAATCCCGTTTGTGAAAGTATCGCGAGGGGTTTAAACCCGTTCGGTTATGAAATACGTTATGAAATAGTTTCAACCGCAGATATTCCCTTCGTTTGTGTAGAAGTTTCCAACCAAGCCTTTTTTTTTTGCTTTTGGCGCACTGCAATTCCTGGTATAGTCAGAGCAGACAAACCGAACAGCGATATTCTGAATTCTTTCTAAATTGGACACGTCACTTGCCTTCCACGGATCCCACACAGCACAAGCAAAATCTAAGATAGATCGAACGTTAGACATGTACAGTTGAGTCTTGGCCTCAAATGGTAACTTTTTTGCATTTCTGCACAGGAAACCTAGCACACGCCTGGCTTTAATTGTGACGTGATTGATGTGACAGCTCCAGGAAAGGTCCGGTGTGAAATATAGACGAAGATGCTTGTGTTCGCGAACTAATAGCAGCCTGGTTGAACTTACAACATAAAAAGAGTCATGGGGGGCCTTTTTCTTAGTGAAACACATATGCACTGTTTTTTTTTTTTTTGCATTAATAAACATACGCCACCTATCACACCATTCTAAGACCCCGTCGAGGTCGTTTTGGAGAGTAGTGAATCATGGGAGCTATGTATAATTCTGTACAAAACACAGTCATCGGCAATAATTTGATATGGGATGAAATACCGGAACAAATGTCATTTATGTAGATGAGGAACAATAGCGAAACCAAGACTGCAGGGGCGTAGCCAAAGGGGGGGGAGGTTGGGGTTTCAAACCTCCCCCCCCCGAAAATTTTCAATTTTGCTTGCGTATATATACACGCACACATACAAACGCACGCACGAACATACATAAAGTATGGTTGAACCCCCCCCCCCCCCCCGAAAGAAATTTTTGGCTACGCCCCTGCAAGACTGACCCTTGGGGTACGCCAGAGGACACATAAACTTCCCGGGATGTCTTACCATTGATAATGACCTTTTGCCTTATCAAATTTAAATACTCGTTTATCCAGTTCACAATTAACTGTATCGTTCACATTATACAGTTTGTTTTTCAATTAATAAAGAGTGGGGTACAACGCCAAAGGCTTTTTCTTTTAATCTAGGAACAAGCAGTCAACAGAGGAACCCTTATCTAAAGCACAGGATAAGTCGTGTGTCAATTCAAGTAATTGTGTTGTACAGGAAAAATGACTACGAAAGCCGTGCTGCTGAAGTAAGGAATGCGTGCTCATGAATTATAACATTGGTAAATAGAACATGTTCAAGTATTATGCGTGCAACACTTTTAAGGGAAATGGGCCTATAGTTTAAAACCCTACTTCGCGGTCCCCTGTTGTGAAGAGGCACTAAGTTACAAGTCATATAGTCATCTGGTAATGAAGATTCTTCTAAAGACTTTTCGGGTGACACTAAAATACGTGCACGGCTTCACAGCGACCTCCAGTTGCCAAAGTTAGCCGTTCCACACAAACACCCCCCGAAAAAAAATCCTGGGTACAGCCCTGTAAGCCTCGCTTTCACGGCCTGCTCGCTTTCCGTCGGAACAAAACTCGGACAAAACCGTATTTCACAACCGCATGATACCAGTAGCGCAATACAAACGGTGCGCTGACTAAGGAACTGCATTATCAGCTAAAGTTTTATATAATTTGGTAACGCATTTCCACTGAAGCGTTCTTGCCGAGAATAGAGAGCGGCCACCTTCGCTGACGGCGCCCCCGACGACAGCGCCGCCCCACGGCATTCACGCGAATGGCGGCCAACTTTTGCCGCCCGGTCATCACACCTCCCCTTCTAGCCACCCTACCGGCATGGCGGCGAAACATCGCAGACGCTAGACGGCGCTGCGGCGGTGAAGTGCTTTAAAAATGGCAGCCCCCTTGTGAAATTGGTGTATAGTGTTTTATCGTCCGAACTATATTTCCATGATTTGATATCATCCACGGCGTCACTTCTGCTAGAAACAGCAGAAAAATTGCTTGCAGATGCAACTGAATCGTACAAGGAACAACATTTCCGAGAGGGCCCCGCTTCCGGGTCATCTGCCATTTTCGCGAACGAACCAAGCGAACCGCTAGCTTTGAGTCGCTGTTAAAAATCGCCGCCGCTCGGGAGAAAAGCTAACTACGTAGGAAACGAAACATTGGCGCTTTCAGAATGTGCTAGATGGTGCAATTAGTTACTAGGAGCGCCCGTATTTTTAAAATTATCACTCGGCGCTTTCGAGTCGCCAGTGTGGGAGCTAGCACCCTCATGAAGTAATGTGCCTTTAACAGCAGCCCAGCAAAAGGAACTTTACAAGAACAAAATAAGTGACACTGACACTACAGATTCTCTTTAGTTTCCTTTTTTTTTTACATAAAGCAGATGATGTGTCTATATCAGGGGGAGGCGGGGGCCTTCCCATATCCCATATATGGGGGCCATTTCTGAAGGGGATTTGGCGTCACGATTAGAGAATCATATCGATGCCAATCTCCAGAATACCTAAATTCGGGACTCCGATTCTGAAATATAGAATTTTTGTTCAATGGTTATGCTTTAACAAATGGTGAAAGCAAACAGTGCTTCACAAAAAAAAAAAAATGCTTCAGACCAGTCACTTCTGTGTAGCTCACCCAAACGAATTGTTATTAATCGCAATATTAGAGAAAATAATGCAGGTACCACTCTGCAAAGTCGGAGAACATTTTTCTTGTGAAGCACAATATGACTGCTAAAGTTTTAAATGCGCTCGCATAACCACGCCGTCGGCGTTGCCCGCCAAGTTCATTTCTGGTGCGGGCAGCTGTCCAGTGCGGGTTGAAAGCACATGGATTAATTAAGGAAATAAAATCATATAGGACGAAGACAGTCAGTGTGGGGCGCGTGTTTGCGACTCCTGGTCTATATATCAATGTTTATTTGCATTATTACTTCGCATTAGGTTATAACAGACAATGCCACACCAATTAGGCAACCCACCATCTTCTTAAGTTCCTTCAGCTCATTTGGTCTTCGTTGGTTCCAGGTGTATTGGTGAAAAAGTTACTAGAAGAGAAACACTTCAGTAAGAATGGAGGGTGGGCCACATGGCAAGTTTGCAGCCATGTCTAGAAGGAAATGTAATGCAACAGTAAAAAAATACTTTATTGTTTCAAAAACAAGCACAAATTTCGAACACAGCTGATGCAGCTAAACTTAGGGCTCTGAAGAGGAGACAATAGCTACTCACGTTGTACCTCCTTATAATGAAGAAAGTTGAGAAAGATTAAGGAAAAATGTTTTGAAAAAATAATTTAAAGGATATATCATTAGAAATAACAGCTATGCCCATTTATGTAATTAACTTACTTAGATTAATTTCCATAAAAACTCACAAGGCTGAAGAGAAAATAATGAAAGATGTAAATTAAGAAAAACAGTAAACTGATACTGTTTTACAGTGAGGCATGAGGGAGTTTTTCTCAGCCTCTAAAAATTTTCAACAATATGCAAGCTACTGACTCCCACCTAAAAAAAGATGGTATCTATACAGCTACAATTACTAAGGCATTGTTTCATGATATGATCTACACAATAACATTGCATTTAACAAAAGAATGCAGGAAGCAGGCACATGTTTCTCATACCCAAAAAGTGGACAAACAAATCCATGAAAATTTGTTACAACACTGACATTCACACAAATGCATAATCAATAAGGATTATGCAATACATGCTCAAGCACTAATAAATGTGTACTTCTATGCAATTCGGGCCCCATGCCAATCATTACTTCAATTCCACGTTGCATATTAACTGTAACATGCCGACCTTCAGTGAGGTCAGTTTGCAATACAGGCAGTACGTGTGGGGCTGTATGTGAGCTGGCATTGCAGCAAGGTATAACTAATTCCTTTGCAGTGAGTGTGACAAGAAGCACACTTGCTACTGAACAGCCATAATCACACTGGATCCTGTATTTTTAATTCAGTGAGGATGTGGAATTATCAATAAAATATAGCACGATGAAAAAACCTATAATTTACTTCACTGTACCTGATATTTCACTTAAGTATTTGTTTTCCCTTAGGCAACATATACTCAGCATTCGCAATGAACAGATTAGAGTGATAAATGGCTGCCATAGTCAATTTAACACTGATTTGTTAGTCCACTGTTCCATTATAAGTACGGCACTCTAATTTCGTGGTTATGAAATTCTTGACTGTATAGCTTAAACACCTGCTGTATGCTAAATGTGAGTGCTTCCAGGAACCCAGTCGAGCTAGCCTAAGCAGCTTTTACCTCTGAAGACCATCAAGATTTTGCTGGAAAAACAAAGTTTGAACCAGTTTTTCATAACCGGGTTGAACTGCAATTTGCAAGTTAGTGCTCATGTCTCGTATGAGCGCAGGTTAGGTCATATGCATGCTAATAACGTAAGCTAGCAAGCCTTAGTAAAGAGTTCAGTGCTTTGTTTACAAACACAAGCACAAAGCTGCCTAGTATACAAGTGTAAACAGTGTTCATAAAAAGTTGGCAACGGCCCTCTCAAAGTCAATTCCAGACAGTGTAGAATAGACACTAACCCTGCTTACGTGCATTGGGACACAAAAGCAAATGTAGTCCATGAAAGCGTGCTTATATTACAAATCACTTGCAGCAACTACGTAAAGCCATGTAAATCACATGCACAATCTACAATCTAAGCTTTATAAAATTTTCACAGACATATGTAATGAATATCACGGGATGTTTGCATGTCTGTTGCTATGAAGTGTGCTGTGACTCCCAAATATAAGTAGCACATTGCCAGTTGAAGCTTCTCTCGTAGGTGAACTTCCATAAGCTCTGTGTGCCAAGAATAAAACTAACGAAGTAGTACAGACTGCAATACAGACATAATTCAGAACGAAAACAATTTGAATGTTTTCCCTGCATCTGACTCTATAGTTTGTGCTCAATGTTAAAATGTCACATCTCCTTTTCTACATAACTTTGCAATCGAATCGTGGTACTTTATTCACCTACGAGTAGTAATTCAAAGAAACTGTTCAGAGATACAATAAGTAAATGGCATAACTTAACATACACATACTACCTAATAATTAATTTAATAATAACATTTAATAAAGTTTGTATCAAAGCCATTCGTTATTTACAGTTGGCTTATAAGTGCCACGCTACCCTATTAAGGCAACTTGAGGGTTGAAAAAAATACTATGATTGAATAGCAAAGTCATACTAGGGCTATGCACTAATCTTTATCAAAACCTATGCTGCCATTCATTACTCTTGTGGTTATCATGAGGCTTATATCCAAACATGCCTAATTTAAAATTAGATTAACAATGTGTTCATAGTTTAGTGAAACAATGAATAAAATTGCACATAAACTAAAAGACTTCATACTGCAACAACCATCTATCACACTTCGTAGTGAATTACTGTCTCAAGCTGACTTACTCGAAACACTCCGAAAATAATAATTGTCCATGGTGAAGCTCTGCCGACGTCCACAGGCACTGTATATAGTTCCAGCACTTCCAAACAAAACAATTTGAAAGACGCACAGTTCACCTGAAGTTGCAAGGCATTTCAAAATGTGAACAGCATTCACAAGCACGACTGTGTCATGGCGACGCTTGGGAATCACATAGTTGCAGTTCAGCGTGGCATGTGAATGTCGTAGAAAATTATTGCACTGTCCTGAGGTAACGGCTCTTGAAGGCAGGAGCTGATCATGGAGTGTTTTTTGCACCAAACATTCTTTTTGCTGAAGCTGTCTCCCACTGAACTTTCATAGAAGTGGGTTTGCTTGAGACTGGAGTTAACTGGCTTGATCCATATCTGCATCAGATGGAAGAAAAGAATCTGTCTGCATAATACACAATACTGCAACAGTGATTTGAAGCACATCCTCAAGCTGCTTTAGTATTTAGCTCATACTTTTATTCCTGGTAACAGCTAGCTCATGATCAACTTTAATGCAGCCAAAGGACGTGATGCCTGCATATGTATACAGTATAGTCGAATACCCAAGAAAACCAATGAACTGAACGTACTCTGAACTGTGGGAACACATAGCCTCTACATGTTCATTCTCTGAAAGGCAGATATTTGTTCATGACAAAGTTTACTTACACTGCCTTTACTGCGATTTACTCTCATGCTGGCGCCCACATTTTCTCAATGGTCACATATTACACAAAAAATTTTACAGTATCTGTTACAAAGAACTGCATGTTACCTTTGTACGTTATGCATTGCATAACTTTTGTAGGCACAGACTACAAGAATTCCAAAGAGTTTGTCCAGAAAAGACTCTACAGTGGTTTTCAAGATCCCTGTCAGGTTCAAAATTGTATGCCAAGGTAGTTATCTGCCATCACGCCATCTTCTATTTGGGTAATATTCCTGATCTACCCACATTAAGTGGTCTACTATAGCATAAGTATATGATGACAACTTAAACACTGCCTGCAAATTGAATGCGGAGAGGTCCTTCGGTATCGATGTTAGGAAAAAAGCTCAATATTTCTCAGTGTGGTGTGCCATTTGATCCATGAAATCTATAAACAAAGTTCCATGAACTAAATGTTCTGTAGAACTGTGACGAGCTTACATGCATTTCATATACCCAGGAGTACTGGAAGTAAGCTGTTAGCCACAATCCAGCTGCCTTTGAAAACACTCCATCAAACCATTGGTTTTTGCAGGTCAATATTCATCCAGTGCCACACATAATGTTCAGTGATGAGTTTTTGGGATGCTTTGATAGTACCAAGATGGAAGAAAGACGGAAACTGTTCAAATATCCATTGGCAAAGTGAGAATTGTACAAAAGGCCTCTGTGGGCCAATTGACTAGTGACATGTTATGGCTACAGTAGAGCTGGGCTGGGGGAGCTTTAAAGAAGTCGCGAATTACCCCTCTGTAGGGTGCCCACCCGTCCCACGACTCGTGGGACTGCCCTGTGTTGAGGGCTATTGTCTGGCGTCCCTCAAGAGATACGAAAATCTCCAAAAGTACCATGCATTTCACACTTTATTATTATTGTTTGGCAACCCCTTGAGTTCAGTCGCATCTGGTCAGCATGTTTGTGGATGTGCTGGCTGCACGCCAATGACTCCTTTACTAGTAAAGGAGGCATTGTTTGAGCACTTCAAGCTCAAAAAAAAAACGTTGCGCAAAAGGAACAAGGATGACACAAAAACACAGGACTGGCACTCTCGTGTCGTCCTTGTTTCTTTCGAGTTCTGGTTTTTCTTCTGAAGTCATAAACCAATTTGCCCAACAAATCGTTTCATTTCTGAAAACATCAGCTAGCTGTGCAGTTTCCAGCAGCGACGAATGCTTCTGGCACGAGCTATAGAAATACGACTTCAAGAACCTAGAACCAGCGGTGTGGAGTACTTCCCAGGCTCTTAATCAGCGATGTGTGGAAACGAGCCACGACTTCAAAGCGACTACACTTTGTGTCGCCAATTTTTATGTTTTTATTAATAACTTTGTTCATGTCAGAGCATATTACAGTGATGTGTAAAACTGTTTTGTCTACTCAGATATATACTTGAACTTCAACTTGTATCAGTTTCCTTATTTCCCTATGTCAGAGATGATGAAATACTGCAAGAAAACATTTGTTGCCCAAGTAGAAAATTAATTATTATACATTTAATTTTACATCATGCCACGTGAAATCCCCCCTGGCGCTATTCTTGGTGCTATTCTATGCTACTGCTATGCAATATTATGCCTATTAACATGACTCCTTGCCTGAGACGATGCCTGTAAGGGTATTTTGTTTGCAAAGTAAGCTTCAAGCATGCGATGGCTCTGTAACAGAACACTTGGCTGCCACACAAAATGCCTGGGTTTTGATTCTGGCTGGAGCCTAATTTTTATTCTTTGCATTTATCAGGATTTTCCACTCACGGTCAATGCTACTGACGCCGACACCAATATACAGCACTTTCTACAACACCGGCTCTTCTAACATCATCACATTAAAAAATCCTGGCAGTCGGCAGTTCAACGACAGAGAATGACTGCCACCGTAGCTCAATCGGCAGAGCATCGGGTGCGATATCCCAAGGTTGCAGGTCTGGTCCCTGCCGGCGGCAAGTTGTCTTTTCGTCCACTTTATTTTCTTCACATCTGCATCACAATTACTACGATACACTTAAAACAGTACTATTAACGTCCCAATACCTTCCTTGGATTCATTATCTGCTGGTTTTTCATCAAGGTTATATCGCAGAACATGTAACAAACAAAAAGAAATAAAAAAAGAATTGAATCACCATATTCTCAAGAAACCAACAGAGCTTCCTGCATAGCTCCATGCCACTTTTCAACTGGCTGCCTACTTTACCATTTGTGAAATGAGTAATTAGAATGAACGTTTGTGTCCTTTTCGCTCGCTTGGCTTGTGCTACACTTTTGCATATGCAGATCCGATGTAAATGCAAAATAAAGGCACGCTGAATCTCGCATACCTCGCTTAGAATGGCCCAATGACTTGAGTCGTACTGAATATTCAGTCGCAGGGTTCGCACACAGCCTATCTCAGGTGGCAGCTTTCCTTCAGCAATCCCTGTGCTGGCTTTGAACTTTCCAACTACATAGAATCCATCAAGTGTCCTCGTAAGTGGCAGGATCACTGGCTCGTAGTCAAGCGCACTTCGACTGTTGTGTTGTAGAACTTGTCGTCGGATGCTCTTGGTTTCCACTACGGAACAGAAACCTGAGAGATAAAAGGCAGAGTAGCGAAATCTATAAGTTCTTCAAAATGAGAGTAAGTGTAATGCAGGTGTAATGCACATTTTTATGCCCTGCGTGGGCAAGGAAAAAAGAAGGGGAATTCCTCAAGGGGCTGGTTTCCTTGTTAGAGACAGCCATTTGTAAGTTGGAGAATGACACACATGCACCAAGAGGGATGCCATAACGAAGGACTTAATTTTTGACAGGTTTAATTATATGACATGCCCCTAAAGCATGATACATAAGCACCACTCTGTATAAATGAAGTTCACCTGTGTTATCTAGGAAACGAATCTGTCACCTCATGATCTCAGTAGAATGCTACAAACATTAAGCCATCCAGCCAGTTTTATGTAAATGTTTGTATTATGATAGATCGCATGTTTAGCACAGTTCGCAACAATGAAGACAAATAAAAACAGAAGGAACATGGCCGAGCACTTGATGTTGCCGGGAGTGTTTTGAAAATGGCGTGAACTAAAAATAAGCACGCTTATCGAGTTTGTCTTGTTGTCAGTCAGGGAGGCAACGCAGGAATTTATTTAATCTGCATGTTTACGCTTCCCGGAGTGCTCAGCAAGGGCGCTATACTGATCTTCCAGGTTCTGCACGTTGTTCTTGTGTGGGCAGATTCTGTTATAGAAGCTCTTGTTTGCATCAATGTGAGTGGCAGGGCACTCCAAGCAACGACCCCCTGCCATTTCTCCCTGAACGGCAGTCATTCGGCTGCGGCCCCAAATAAGTGAGCATTGACAGTGGATGTGCACTATCTTGATGCTTTCTTCCGCAAGCACACTCAGAACACGGCGCTAATTCTGAGAACTATGAAAAAGTGATGCGCCAGATTGACTTGGCAGCATCTTGTGCAAACCCACGGGTGTGACACACAGTAGACAAAAGCCTTGGGTGCCTGCCTCACTCAGTCA
>NC_051177.1:238711032-238730883 GCF_013339695.2 Rhipicephalus sanguineus | reverse complement strand
AAACCTCAAAGCAAGCTCACTCGACCCGGTCGTCTGTCGCACAAGAGCAACCATCGGTGACCCTTCGAGCAGGCGTGGAACGACAGGGGCGCCAGGTTGTTCGAATGACCTCTCCCCGACGCAGACGCCGCCACCAGAAAAAAGGTCTGACAGTGTTCCTGCTTTGCACCCATATGAGCTTAGAAGTGCCAATTCTTGCAAAGTCTCCAAGAAATTGACTAGTATCCCAATCGACAGATGTTTCAAACTATTCGAGTTTTTGCAAAATCAGGAAAGTGATTGAAAACGCATCCGTCATGATCTCCACGCATCCACACTTAGCACCTATGTAACTGCTTCGACAGTGCCTAAGGGGCTTCGACTTTCGTTGAAATCAGCCACTTCCAAATGCCGGGCCACAACAACGACAAGTGGAATGAAATCTTAACAAATGCTTCGCTAGACCTAACCCGTGTCGTTATCGACCATTACAGAGAATCTACCAAAGCATTAGTTAAGACTGAACGACAGCTACGCGCCTCGCACCCATGAGCCCTTCGAAAATCAGTGCCCTAAATGTATACGAACGAAGTAAAAAAGCTGAAATTCATTCAACAAAAGCTAAGAAGTTGCTCCGGGATAAAATACTTCCTGAGACACCCTTTGGACACAGAAGCCACCATTCTGTAATGGAAATAGCGGCTTCTAATGGTACAGAAATACACGAGTCCACTAACGTTGTCACTATATCCGTTGCCGTTCTTTCTGAGCCTGAATTAGCTGTCCTCGCTCGAGGTTTGAACGTCTGTCCCGCAACTGGCGGTTATAACGAGTTCCAGTTGATTAAAGATTTAGATAATTTTGCGCGAAACCTACGGCTAAGAGAATTCTTTCATGAACGGCCATCGTTTTCTAATATGCAATCTGCATCTTGGCGCGCGTGACGGTGCAAACTGTAGCGAGCGGGGCCAAGAAACCACCGTCAGCTTATCGGCCTATACCGCTGCAACGGAGCCGCCGAGTCGCGGCCGCATTGATTTCGTTCGCTCGAACCATGGCTGAGGGTAGCATTCTCGCGGCGGGCGAATGCGCTAGTCACGTGGTTATTTTGATTTGGCGGGCTTTCTTTGCAGCTTCGAAAAAAATGGTATACGTGAAACTTTCTTTATCGCAAATAATGGAATTGGGGTTTGTGAAGACGCTCTCGAACTTTGCAAGCCGCATTTCTTGCTTACAGTCAATATTTAGCAATAATTAAATATACCTAATTAACAAATTAGTTAATTACCAAACAAAAAATTGTTTGTAGTGCGCAAGGCGACTGTCAGTAATTTGCAAGTGATTTCACTCGACTGCCTCTAATGTTGTATTTTAAGCCCTTGGCTAAAGAGAGCTGGGACACCCTGTATATAGTAGTGCCAAAGGAATCACGCAGATACTGGTAGAATAAACAAGAAAAAACTAGTTTCGCCGAAACGGCGAAGCAATGAATGCGATGGCAACAAACTGGAATGTAACGCGCGAAGAACGGAAAGCAGCTCGAAATTTCCAGCGCGTCGCTCAAGCGCAAAGGACGCACGAAAAGAAACACACAGGACGAGCGCGAACTATCAAGTCTCACAGCTCGACACTTAAAGCGCGCTGCTCAAACATAAAGAAGGACACACGAAACGAACCCACAGGTATACACAGGACGAGCGCCAACTAACAACTGTCACAGTTGTTTCTTACTTATGTTTGAACAGCGAGCTCCTTTCGCAAACGCGGCCGCTGCAACGGGCGAAGTGACCTTCGTACGCTCTGTAACTTCAGTGCGGACGTCGCGGTGGAAGCACACCACATACAAACCCCCCCCCCCTCCACGAGATAAGCGCGTTCACGTAAACGCTGTTCGGCTTGCAGCTTACGAACGGCAGGGCGGCCAAACACGTCGACGATGGCGGTCTTGAAATCGTACCACGTCGGGGAAATCGGATGCATGGTTGATGTACCATATGCCTAGCCTGCCACACCCGCTAGGTAGAAAACCATGTTGCTCAGCTTGCCTGCTTCGTCCCATTATTGGGGACACTCACACGTTCGTAAATCGCGAGCCAGTCCTCCCCGTCGGTGCCATCCGCGCCGGTGAAGACAGGAGGGTCGCGGATACGGGAGACACCGGGACAAGCGGTCGGAGCAGGAGGCGGCGTTTGCTCAGCGGCGTCTTGCGGCATGGTAGATGGCACGGTACGGGATCGAAGCTCCAGGTGCATCGAATGGAGACCGAAGTTGGGGGACGGTACAGCACTCTCCACCACTTTGTAAAGGCGTTTATTGACGGCGGGATTGACGGCGACGATGCACAACGACGACAGTCACGACGGAGCGCAGACTAGCAGACTCTCACGAGCACGAGTGCGAGGTGCGTGCTCTCCGACAAGAGGCGAAGAGGGCGACCCATTACAGCGTTTCAATGCTTCTCTACAAATATATATATATATATATATCTACGGTGAAGGGCAGTCCTTCATCAAGTTACAATCGTTCTACTAATCATGGACAGAAAGTTTGTACAAAAAGCACTGCAATGTAATTAAACTTAGTAACCTTTTTGTTAAACTATCGGCAATAGAAATTTTCGATCGCGGATTTCAAGAACACCGCCACTCAGGCTTTGCCTCAGGTTTACATTGTTTAAGTTAAAATTTGGAGGGGCAAAAACAGTGCAGCATGTCTTACAAGCATTATATTGCGTGGTTGATATCTCGCATTTAGGTCCACTGCTTGTCAAAGTCGGCGCCAGGGCACTAGGACAAGGTAGTCTATTCGGGGGGAGGGGGGGGGGGCAAAGGGGAGCAGGCGATAATTTGGGGGACTCCCCCGCCCATGCTTCCAGCTGGCGCCGCCCCTGTTTTTTGTGTCTGTTACTTAATAAGGCATTGAAACATCAAGGAACCTGAGCTTGATTGAGACGTCAAGTTTCGCATTGTGAGTGAGAGGTTCACTCCTGTTGGGAAACGGGTGTCTCAGCTTGCGACTGCTTCTGCGCAGAGCTGATAGACGGAGCGATCAAGGCGACGGTGAGTTAAGGCAAATTTATATACATATATACAGAGGCTTTACATATTCGCGCTGGGGCCGACAGCTTATTGGGCTCGCACAGCGGTGCGACGACGACCGGGACTTCTTCGTTCGCTGTCTCGGTGTCTCGCTCTCTCCGCGCAGCTTGGTTCTTTTAGAGCCCTGGGCGATCGCTTGCATCAGCCAGGAGCGCGAAGCCTCCAATCAGGAACCGCCGTTGGTCGCTGGCTCGAACCGGATCCGCGGGGAGGAGGGCTTGCCGCACGTTGCGGGAGAGATTTCCGTCGGTTGCGTCCGGCGCAGCGCCGGAGTTGCGGGGATTGCGTAAGACTCCCGCTTCGTTGCATCAGCGGGTGTCGACGCTGGTTGCGTCAGACGTTTACCAGCTTGAATTCCTTGTCGAAGCAAGGAAGTTTGGGTTGGGAGCCCTGGCATAACAGCACCCCCGCCGCCAG
Organism: Rhipicephalus sanguineus; assembly: GCF_013339695.2. Taxonomy (NCBI): domain Eukaryota; kingdom Metazoa; phylum Arthropoda; class Arachnida; order Ixodida; family Ixodidae; genus Rhipicephalus; species Rhipicephalus sanguineus. The sequence continues at coordinate 238,727,389 of NC_051177.1, read as the reverse complement.
ACAATGCGCCGGTAAGACGAGCTGCTTCCACGTGGCTCGGATGCCGGGCGCGCTCGTTCGCCAGGTCCATCCAGGTTCACCTCCAGGGCCATGGGGACATTGGCTCCACGCTTCGTTCCGTGAACAGATCCCAGTCGCCAGGCCGGATCCCAGCTCCAGTGGCTTGTCGCCAAGATGTGTCGACTTGCTTTGCTCGTCTCTTCTGACGATCTTTCGTATCAGCACTTGTTGATCGTTCTGCAACTTGTCAAGAACGGTCCGACAACAAACAACACACGACACAAGCAAGTGCCCTCGGTCACCCGACAGAACAACCAGACCTAAATAGAATAATACATTCCTAACTACGTTTCTGTCGAAATTTCGTTCCCTCTTTATCAAGAGGCACATGTGGGACACCAAAACTCTTAAAAGCAGAACTCAAAATATTACACGTGTAACAAACGCAATGAAACAGAATTCAAATAACGTTGGCCCCCTTCTGAGATCACTCAGGACGGAAGCGCTCAGCTGAGGCCGCAATGAGGACAAAATTTTGCCCCAATTTGCCTGCGAAAAACCGAAAGGATAGCCGAAGACGGCACTGATTAGAACGCGCGACTCAGTGCGTCTGCGTTCGCGTTTAGCTTTCCTTTCTTGTAACGAACGTTCAAGTTGTGCTGTTGGAGTATCATGCTCCACCTTAATAACGGCCGCTTTGGACGACATGTATTCAACCAGGTTAGAGGACAGTGGTCCGTTTCGACCACAAACTTGGAACCGGAGACGTAACAGGCCAGCTTTGAACGGCCACACGAGGCAGGCACATTCCTTTTCAGAGGTACTATATGCCTCTTCCCTGCAGCTCAGTTTTCGGCTTAAATACAAAACTGGTCTTTCGTGACAGTGTCATCTTCCTGGCAAATATAGCTCCCATTCCGCGATCACTCGCGTCGCACTGAATGATAAAGCCCTTGAAAAGTCAGGCGCCATGAGAACGGGTTTTTCGCTTAAGGATTGTTTAAGCTTGCAGAACGCATTCTCTTTCTCCGAGTCCCATGTCTAACTGGCTCCGACTTTCGAAGTGCGTCAGTTAGAGGGCTGGCAATGGTAGAGTAGTTTTGCACATAATGCTGATAGTATCCCGCTAGCCCTAAGAAAGCCCTTATCTCAGACTTGGTGGTTGGTCGTGGGTAGTTCACGACGGCGGCTACCTTGATCTCTGAAGGTCGACGCTGGCCACGCCCCACAACGTGTCCCAGGTAAGACACCTCGCCGCATCCTAGGTGACATTTAGCAGGTTTCGCTGTAAGACCCGCTTCTTTCAACTGTTCAGCACGACTCGTAAATGTTCGACATGTTCTTCCCAGGTGTTCGAGAAGATGGCGACATCGTCGAGATACGGCAGTGCGAACTCGGACAGGCCATTAAGAACGCGGTCCATTAGACCCGAAAAGCAATAAGGCGCATTTTTCAGTCCAAAACTCAGCATAAGGGGACGATACGTTCCGAATGGAGAAACGAACGCGGCGTAGCGGCTAGCACGCTCAGTAAGAGGGACCTGCCAATAACCTCGCACGAGGCCTAGCGTGGAAATGTAGTTTGACTTTGACACTGTTTCCACCCTTTCCTCTAGATTTGGTATCGGATAGGTCTGGTGTCGAGTTATGGCGTTAAGGCGCCGATAATCGATGCATGGCCTAGGATCCTTTCCCGGCACTTGAACCAATATTAGAGGAGAGGTATAGTCACTCTCACCCGGTACTATGACTCCCAACTCAAGCATTCTATCGATTTCCTCTTTCATGATCTGCTTCTGCACAGGGGAACATCGATATGGCTTACTACGGATTGGTTCCTCACATGTTAGCTCGATGTCGTGTTTAATAACCGTCGTTTTTCCGGGACGGCTGGAAAACACGTCTTTAAACTCAGAAACAATCCTTCTCAAGTCCTCCTTCTGGACTTGACTTAACCTTGGCTCCAGGTTCAACTGTTCCAACATCACCTCTGAACCCTTTTCGCTTACATCGCTAGAAGTCAGAACTTGTGCTCCTTCGTCCTCTGAAGCATTCTTTTTCTTTACTCTCACTTTTACGCGTTCCGTTTTTATCGAGATGTCTTCACGCTGCTCTCGAATGAGCGTCGTTCGATCAACCCTCGACAGCTCACACCAACTTTCAGCTACAGGCTTGAGCCTATTGCCCGCCTCGCCCAACGGCGCCACTTCGGTTTCTCCGCCGACGGAGACGACGCTACCCGCTTCAGCTGCCGGCGGCTCGAGTAACCCACCCCGAGAGTTTTCTGTCCGAGGCTCGCTCGACTCGCTGCCAAGGTCACGCAGCTCGGCCGCTTTTGCCGGTGGTGGCGTACTACATGGAACGAGATCAAGTTCCTGTGAAAGCTTCCGCGCTTGCGATCGCGTGAGGGCCATGTACGCAACGCTGGGAAAGAACGATTTACCCTGTTCTTTGAGAAGCTGCTCCGAGTTGTTCGAAAAAAGATAAGGAAAACAATCTGGGAGAGCAGCAGACACAGCCGCTTCGGTGTGAAGCTTACCGAAAGAGCCTTCAATGATCACCGTAGCGATCGGCAAGCAAGTGCTCTGCTCCTCGGCGACTTGCCTGATCCATGCGCATTCTCCTGTCAAGTCGTTCGGAGACACTAATGAAGGATGGACAACGTCCATAGTTGCCGCTGAGTCTCGAAGTGCTCGACACGTTTTCCCATTGACGCTAATCTCCTGAATATACGGTTCTAACAACCGCATGTTCTTTTCTGATTCACGGATCGTTGCGAAAGCAACCTTTTGTTTACAATTTACCGCGATGTGCCCTTCTTTTTTGCAATTGTAACAGATTAGCGGCTTCCGTGACTCAAACGCCCGTGTAATATCAGTGCGCTGTTTGGGAAGCTCACTCGACTTGTGCGCTTCCGTCTGCCCTTCTCTCACAGTCTCCTTCGTAAAAGACGGGTCTTTTCTGAAATTACGGTGCGGAGCAGGTTTCCGGTCATCAGGTTTTTTTGAAAAGCCCTCTTTTCTCTCAGCGTTTTCAACACGCACGGCCCTACTGTGCAAGTTTCTACGAGTGTAGTACTCTTCAGCTAACTCTGCGGCCTTGTTTAGCTGTACTTCTCCAAGCTTATCCTGCAGCCAAAGCTTGACATCATCTTCGATACAGCGGTAGAATTGCTCCAATGCTATGCACTCTACCACTCTATCGCGATCGTCATAGACATCTTCGCCCTTGAGCCATTCAATTAAATCGGCTTTAAGACAAAACGCGAAGTCAACGTGTGACTCATTCCCCCTTTTTGCATACCGGAACCTTTGCCGGAAAGCCTCGGGTGACAATTTATATCTTCTCAACAGAGCCTCCTTAACCTCGTCATAGCTCTCAAACGCCTCCCTCGACAAGCACGTTATCACGTCGGATACTTCTCCGGGAAGTAGAGCTAACAGGTTCTGTGCCCAAAGAGACCGCTCGATGCCATTCCTATCGCAGACGTGTTCGAACTTCACGAGATACTTCGCCATGTCCTCGCCCACTACGAACGGTGGCAGTTGGTCCCGAATTCTATGTCCACTAGCCTGAACCGTCGCAGAAGCTACGCTAGGCGCTTGCGAACACTGACGGAGCGCCAATTCTATTCTTTTCATCTCGAGGCGCTCTTCGCGTTCCTCGCGCTCGCGGCGTTCTCGCCTTTCCGCCTCTTCACGCTCATGAAGTTCTCGTCTTTCGGCCTCCTCGCGGCGTTCTTTGATATCCGCCCAGGCCTCATCGACTTCCTCAGCCGTTACTCCCTCCTTCTGCATGATCTCAAGGATCGCTTGCTTTCGCTTCGCACGGCCCAGAGTAAGGCCGAGTTCTTCACAAATTTCGATGAGTTCCTTCACTTTAAGGTTCTCCATCGTTCACACTAGCCTCTTGCTATTTGCCCTCGTTAGAATCTACTTGCCGTATCCCCTATAAGTCTACTAGAAAGACACGCAAGCAATTCTCAACCTGCCGTGTTTACGCCCTCCGCATTAACTTTGGTTTCAAAGCGCTCCGACTTGGCTCGAAACAATCAAAGCTCACTCCAATGCTTCACACAACCTTCTCTAAACTACGATAACCTGTGCTAGAGAAGTCTGGTGAACTGAAGGGAAAACATCAGGCACTCACCGCATCGAGGTAGCTGACGCCGGCCGATCCCGCAGCTGCCATCCACTGTTGGGAAACGGGTGTCTCAGCTTGCGACTGCTTCTGCGCAGAGCTGATAGACGGAGCGATCAAGGCGACGGTGAGTTAAGGCAAATTTATATACATATATACAGAGGCTTTACATATTCGGCGCTGGGGGCCGACAGCTTATTGGGCTCGCACAGCGGTGCGACGACGACCCGGGACTTCTTCGTTCGCTGTCTCGGTGTCTCGCTCTCTCCGCGCAGCTTGGTTCTTTTAGAGCCCTGGGCGATCGCTTGCATCAGCCAGGAGCGCGAAGCCTCCAATCAGGAACCGCCGTTGGTCGCTGGCTCGAACCGGATCCGCGGGGAGGAGGGCTTGCCGCACGTTGCGGGAGAGATTTCCGTCGGTTGCGTCCGGCGCAGCGCCGGAGTTGCCGGGGATTGCGTAAGACTCCCGCTTCGTTGCATCAGCGGGTGTCGACGCTGGTTGCGTCAGACGTTTTACCAGCTTGAATTCCTTGTCGAAGCAAGGAAGTTTGGGTTGGGAGCCCTGGCATAACACTCCGTACGCACTACAGCCAACCTCTGAATGTTATAGAGCGACGATGCTCCATAACACAGTGCACGCTTACGGGCTAGTCTTTTAGTGGCAGTAGGTGCAAGTTGTTCCATCTAAAGGGGTATTCACACGAGGGAGAAATCCACGGGGAACACGGGGGATTGCGGATCACGTGACCGTGACGTCACAGATTAGTGAGTGGGCGCGACCTTTCCCCTCCCGCGCTTCCTCGGAGGACACGAGGACCTTTTCCACGACAGGACAATGATTCCCCGGCGGTGGGGGATATAGCGGAATTTCGGGCTCTTGTTTGGCCACATTGTTACACTTGCTCCTGCAGGGAGCGGCAGTAGGTGTCCAGTCTGCAGCTCGTCGTCAGCAGCTGGTGAAACGGGAAGTACAGGCCACCAGAGCATCGTTATTTAGAGCAAAGTAACACGAGGACCAGAAGGAAGGACACAACACGCGCGCTAACTTTCAACAAAGGCGGGCGGAGCGGCAGGCGATAACTTGGGGGACTCCATCGCCCGTGTTCCCAGCTGGCGGCACCCTTTGTTCTTGTGCATGTTTCACCTTAATAAGGCATTAGGAAAATACATCGAAACATCAAGGAACCTGAGCTTGAATGAGAGCGCCAAGTTTCGCTGTGTGAGTCAGAGGTTCACTCCGTACGCACTACAGCGAACCTCTGAATGTTATGTATGTTGAAATTTAGCGCACATGTTGTGTCCTCCCTTCTCGTCCGCCTGTTACTTTGCGCTAAATATCGCTTCATGTCTTGCCAACAAGGCCGAATTTCTCCCCTTGTCAACCAGAGTAGTCTGGTAACACTGGTCTCCCACTCCGTACGCCTCGTCCGTGTGAGTGGGCGACATTTGTGGGGAATTCTCCTCGCGAGCTGACGTCACTAGGCTCCGCCTTGATCCCCCTAGGATTTGTCCCCCGTGCGAATACCGCTATAAACATATCTTCGAAGAACGTAAGCTCACCTGATGCCGTAAGCCCATAAGCGTGTTCAAACGGATTCTTCTCACTCACATGACAGGGTACGGCAACGGTCTCTATGTCGCTGTAAAGTACTGAAGCGGCACAGCTCAGCCATCTGTTGGGTTAGGTACGGTATCTACGCGTGGTTATATACTATAAGCACCTGCATAACTATGGAATGAACGGTTTCTGTTGAAGAGGCTTGGTACACGAGGCAACCCTGAGTCGAGTTATCCCTGCAACTGGTTGTTGTCTTCCCGAAATGCGTGCCGTTCTCTGGCGCACCGAAGTCACGTATGAAAGCAGGTGGACAACAAGAAGGTCGTCGACCAGAGAGTGGCGAAAAGAATACAGATACTCATCATCCACACGCAAGCTGGCACACACAAGTGAAGCGAAAGCGGATAAAGGTTATTGACGGGAGAGTCTTGCGCAAAATGCGTGTCGGATCGATATAACCGGAGACTGAGCACTTTCGCGGCCACGGACGGTGGTAAACAATGACAGGCTTTGTTGGGCGCCCGAGGCAGTGAGATATTTGGCAACGTGACTGAAGTTATCTACGACCATAAAATTTTTTGAAGGGGTAACGGCCGTGCTCTATATCGAACAGCACTCGACTTGTATTGTCAACTGAGGGATCGAATAACAGTCGTCAGGGTTTCGGTATCACTAATACTGCCCGCATAGGCTGGTAGCAATGCTTAATTCAAAAGAGGGGGGGGGGGGACAGAAAGGCTGGCGAAAGGCAGGGAGGTTAACCAGAAGAAAATTAGCCGGTTGGCTACCCTGCATGGGGAAGGGGTAAGGGGGACAGAAATGTAAGAAAGGAAAAAAATGATGAGAGAAAGGATTCAGTATATAAAGGAAAAAAATTGTAGTGGCTTGGCTCGGCTATGCCAGGATGACGTCACTATGCCAGGATGTCAGGATGCTATGACGTCACTCCTCTGGAATGCGCAGAACCGCGAGGCCCGCGCGGCGGCAGCGGCTCCGAAGCGCCATCGGCGCCAGCTGCGCGCCGTGACGTCACTGCTCCTCGCTCATGCGCAGTACGTCTCTCGATAAGCCACGCGAAACTGTTCAACCTCGGCCAGTGTAGCTAACGCTACAAAAGACGCAGACACACTCAAGCACGGGAGTGTCATAGTCGTACAGCAAGGCCGGTTGACCGCAGAATCTTCAGCAACGCCTTCGTCGCTTTCCAGTTGGAAGTCGAACGTTCCGGCACTCCAAAATTCATTGCTCGGAAAGCGGCTGGTGATCGAGGCGTGCTAAAGTTGTTGAGACCCTTTGTCTATTGGAGCTGTGCCAAAACAATGGTGGGAGCGTGGCAAAACAGTGGTTGTGCGATGGGCAACACAAGAGCGCTGTTGGTGTTTCTGAGCAACACTCGTCTGAACGAAACTTTATGAATGACCTTTTTTGAGCATATATGTGCGTTTGTGACTGTACATATTTGTGTGTATATGTGATCATTGTATATATCATAGCCATCACCCGACAGCATGGATTAACAAACCAAACGATAAATCAGGCGAACATCTCCGGGAATATCGTTAAAAATTGCTATCTCTCTCTTTATATCTCTCCCTCGTTAGCGCTCAAAGCTAGAGTATGTATATTATTATCCATCCCCGCTCTATTATGCGCTGCTTACGGGTAGAAGTTGCACGTGGAAAAGCGGCGCTGCCTTCGTGGCAACAAGTATAACAAGACGCGCCGCGGCGCATGCGCGGCTCGTCATGGTATCATAAAGAAAATAGGTAGCATAAGAACTGGTTTAAGCAAAGCTGTTCGTGATCCGTCAGTTCCTGTCTGAAACGACCGTCCTCAGCTGCTTTGGCGGCTTGGTGTGTCATTCAAAAGATGGTATTTTCATATTGTAACGTAGGTAGACAACAAAGGCAAACAAAACAGACTCAGCCTGCTTTAGTGACAAACAAGATGCAGCTTGTAGCCAACCATTTCGTTGCGCCTCCTGTTAGTCTAATTTAGCGTGCATTTTCCTACCATATGCAAGCCTGCATCCGATATATGGCGTGATATGCCCCATGCGGGGAGAGACCGACTCGGACACATCCAAACATTTTTCAGTGGTTTTGACGGTAATGCATGAACCTCGTGACATGCTGCCTGTTCATTCACGCCCGCGCAATTTCACAAGGGAATAAGAAACATGGCACTAATCGAGACGCCCATAACAGCTCACGAGAATGAAGTCGAGAGTATGACAGAAGCCCGTCTGGTCGAGGTGAAACATACTGAAAAGGGATCCGGACACCGACCAAGATAATTTTCAAACAAACATATTAACGTTCGGCTCCCCCACAGGAGCCTTGTTCCCAATGTCAAAAGAAAGAAAGGCGTGGGCGAATATTCAAGCGCTTCGATTGTTCGAACGAATGTTACAATATTCGAATGCGCTTCGATACGAATCTATATTATTCCGAATTTTGAGGTATCCTAAATGAACAGATAGCATACTTACACCGCATGCAACCCCCGTGTAAAAGTGGTTTCACTGCAGCGTAGAAATGCCTTGCCGTGGAACACCTTACTTCAGAAACTCCGCTGTGCAGCGAAGCCACACTTCAAGGTTAAATGTACGTATTACGTGCACCTCGATTAATTATTTTTAAATGCGAAGCATTTCTTAGCGAACCTTCGGCACTTTGAGCGTTTCTATCTATCTATCTATCTATCTATCTATCTATCTATCTATCTATCTATCTATCTATCTATCTATCTATCTATCTATCTATCTATCTATCTATCTATCTATCTATCTATCTATCTATCTATCTATCTATCTATCTATCTATCTATCTATCTACCTACCTACCTACCTACCTACCTACCTACCTATCTATCTATCTATCTATCTATCTATCTATCTATCTATCTATCTATCTATCTATCTATCTATCTATCTATCTATCTATCTATCTATCTATCTATCTATCTATCTATCTATCTATCTATCTAGCCGCCTACGTCTGGATGCTCTCATGATCGCCTCCTTAACTTGGTGTAGACCTAAATTGGGCATGGGAGGGTAAGATGATTTTATGAATATGACTGTGGGGTCGTGACTTCTATAACGTGAAAATCCTGCCGCGTACGTCGTCAAACCCTTTCCTCCAGACACGCGTGGCACTTACCCGTTTACCACTGGCCGCGGTGTGCGGTACCACTGGCCGCGGTGTACGGGTATGCGCCACAGGTGATTGACAGTTTATATATACCCTGGAACGGCGAGAAAAGACATTTGTAATTTAAATGCGAGAGCGTTAAGAAAAACCAACATCGGCGGTGTTGACCCGACGAATGGAAAGAATAAAAATTAGGATACAGGAATTTAACCGAATAATTCTTTAGAAGGGTACGCATTTGGGCTGGTTGGTTCATGATTACGGGTGAGAAACAGCGCTAAAAAGACGGGACAAGAAAGGACACGAGACGACGGCGCCGTCGTCTCGTGTCCTTTCTTGTCCCGTCTTTTTAGCGCTGTTTCTCACCCGGAATAATTCTTTTTGGCAATCAGGTATTCTACCACAGAGTCACGCCAGGTCTATAAACTGGTTTGGAAAAATAGCCAATGCAGGTGTAATGTCGGTGCAATGTCAATTGTGGTTGTGGTGCTGGCTATCTAATTTTATAACCAAACCAATAAAAACTGCATGCGTACTCCTACGATACAGGTGTCATATCAGGTTAACGTATGTGGTTCCAGCGTTGGCTCCGCTTTTATAGCAGTCTAATAAACATTACATTTGTATTCCTATGATTCAGCAAGCTATATTGAAGCATTGCTCGATCCCGGAGGAATACATTAACGAAAGTTACAGTGATAGTCACATGATTGCACCATAAAGTTCACTTAGTTTCGACAATACTGACGTATGTACTCTAAAGTGCGGGCGGACGTTACGTCGCACTACCACTTACCCTTTTAACGCCAGTGTTGTCGACGTGCCTGGTAAGCCCACGATGTGCGCACAGCTACTACACTTACAAAAACACGTCGATCCACCTTGTAACGCTTGGCTCAAAGCCATAGATTACAGCATAGAAGTACTCGCTGACTACTTCGCATGAAACCGATGCCCATAACGCGCGGGATCTGCTGAATTTTTTACGTTTACGAGCGTGTTATACGAGGTTATATTCGCTAAGCATAGCAAATGTTAAAATACGTATTTTACCGCTTATAATTTGCGCCCTTCTGCTATTCAACTCTTGCCACTATCCAAAATTGCTCCCATTTCACTTCGAGTAAGAAAAGCGACATTCGCACATGTCAAGTTCCAATTCTTAAAGACGTTGCGCAATTTAGCTGGGTCATGAAAAGAACTGCGCATGTTTATTGATACAATCGCCGGTGTTTTACGTCTCGAAACCACGACATGATTATGAGGGACACCGTAGTGGAGGGCTGCGGAAATTTTGACCATCTGGTGTTTTTTAACATGCAACTAAATCTAAGTACTAGTACATGGGCCTCTACAGCACTTCGCCTCCATTGAAATGCGGCCGCTGCGGGCGGGATTCGATCCCGCGAACTTCAGGTCAGCAGTCGAGCACCATAACCACTAGACCACCATGGCGGGTATGCGCATTTTTCTTTATAATATTTGGTAATACTATTCGAACTATTCGATTTGAAATTATTCGACCAAATTATTATACGCTTGGAACCTCAAGTTCACTATTCGCCCATCCCTAAAAACTCGGGATTCAGTTACGCGGACGCCGCAAAGTCCACGGAGTATAGGCGTCTTCAGTCAGCGCGGTCAAGTGCAGAGGTCCACAGCTCTTTGCTGCGGTCATAGCCATCCGGCACAAGTACTCAGCCTGGGAGATGGCGATCACTTTCGTGGCTCCCCCCCATGGGAAAGGAACGAGTAGTGTTGATCACTCACTCGCAAACGCTCTGTATGAAATATCAACTGGAAAGCATACATGCCCCTTCTTTAAACGTGCTCGAAGGGATCAATGGCTTCCCGGGCATGCGCGCAATCCGCAGGACTTCGGGGCACAAGCCTATTCCGCGGAACGCGGCGACCCGCGCCGCAGGCCTGGAACACACTTTTCGAGCTAATCCACCGGGAATCCGCGCCGCGCGGGGATCCGGATGAAGGCGAACCGAGACGACGCACCATTAGCGCATTGCAGACTCGGCCGATGCACAAATGATTGATGAGAATGGATGTCGTTGCGTTGAGAAAGCTGCAAACAAACAGCGTTTCCAAGCGGGACACTGCATGTTTCACGCGATGTATCCGATAGTGCTGCCTGCAGCAAATGCTTCAGAAGCGTGAAAAGCTGGGCCGGTTAATTCATGTTTTGGTTCATGTTCACGATCGGGCGCAGGGAGCAACTTAGCGGTGCATGTGAAGGGTTGTGACGGTTGCGAGCCTTTATTTCGCCAGACCTGCATTCTAGGTAGGGTAAAATCAAAGATTTAACGCGAACTGCTTGAGGCGTACCATATCAAAAAGACTGGACACGTTTGCATTAGCGAACGTTCTGTGCATATCACAGAAAAAGAGTGGCTGTTTCTTTCAGGGTGCGGCTGATTAACGGGTGAATGATAGGCTTCATGTTGTAGAGTGCGCACGTGCGCGGGCTGAGGTGTATAGGTGTGCGTGGATGCGTCAATAAATTGGTTGTAAGTCCGGCGATGGTGTGTGCTTGAATGTGCCTTCTTCTCTCGTCCTTGTTTTTGACTGTCGCTGGTTTTCCACGCACCTAAATAGCAAATGATTAGCGCCGTGCACTCTCCACCACGTTGTATGGGATTGTACGCGGAAGACGACACTGCCACCCATTCCTCAACACCCTAGACTCTAAGAAGGGAAAAAAACAAATATTTGTTACTCTTTTCCGTGAGTCCCGTCTTGCCACGCATATGACTCTCTTTAAAGAGACACGCTAACTCTCTTTTGGGTCCGACGACTTTGTGACGAGAGAATAATTATCTCCAGAGAGAGTTCACATGTCTCTCTAAAGAGAGTAATAGAAATGTTTAAAGGGCCCCTAAACAGCCTATACCTCTTCCATCTAGAGAGAAAAAGGCTAGCGATCTTCAGCGAGAGATGAAACTGACCAATAATCGATGCCCAGCAGTGCATGTCTGCTGCCTGAACAAATCCGCACGATAATGGAGGGTAGACCGAGGGCTCGCGAAACGTCGTCTTGAAGCTGACGAGCGCTGAATGTCGTCTGTCCCTCCGTCACGTAAGACGATCATCACCATGAGAAACGAAAATATAAACAAACATTTTCTTGTCGCGGCTCTGTTCGAACCAAGGCCTACGCGCTCCGAAGAAGAATGTCTTAACCACTGGGCTACACACCCACACTTGGGGAATCTGAATATATCTTAATCGTACGAATGCGTTGTACCTGCGGTGCGAAAGAATGCAAAGGAATAAAAGCCCTCTTCAAGACAACATTTAAAGATGACATGGAGGATTGTAGACACCAGGAAAGTTCCATTGTAGACACCAGGAAAGTTCCAGCTTAGCTCAAATTTGATGGCAAAAAAACTCGTTTCATTGGCAGACGCTAACGAATGCTGCTACAGAAAAAGGATGAAACACGCCAAGCCGATGCCGCGCCCAAAAAACAACGTTAAAGATCCAACTCATAATAAAATACGCTTACAATGCCCACAGGAAATTCAGCGTGAAATTTTCCATCCTCGGTAAGGTGCAGCCAACAAGCTCAGCTCCCTTTCTCCCTCCCTTTTTCTTCCGTTATCCTCGTCTCTCTCCTTCTTTTGACATGCAGAGCTTCTGTTTCTTTTTTTTTTCTGCGCAATCTCCCTTGGTTTTCGCAGAACCCCATTAGGATACCTTCAGCAGGATGCCACTTCTCCGTTTCCACTCTTCCCGTATTTCCGCAGAACTCACTCGCTGGAACTCTGCGTTGTTCGCCCGAATACAGATACCACTGGAGGCGACAATCGCAAGTGCGCGCGACACTTTTGACAGAGACACCTCCGGGAACGCTGACAGCGCTCCATTCTTTTGTCTATGCAGTTCAGTATATCAGCAGCAAAACAGGCTGCCAGAATATCCTAAAGCATTTCGAGCACTCAACTCTTGTAGTTATACAGCAAAAAAAAAAAAGGAACCTCTTCGTCGCTTGAGCCATTTACGTAAGCAGGGCGCAAAGAGTGCATCGCATTTTTGCTTGCACTTGGATCGCCCCTAGTGTTAGCTTACGATGGACACTGATTTTCATGCATCTTCCTTACTTTATTGCTTTCCAGTCCAGTCGTAGTGTTTCCTACACAAACGCTGCTAAAAACGACCTTGGCTCTGCAGGGGTAGCGGTTTTGTTTTCTCGTTTGTGTGTGTGCGTGCGTGTTTGTGTGTCTTTGCACTCGCACAAACGCACACAAAAAAAGGTGCTGTAATCCGTGGTTGTTTCTTCACATGTCGAAGACATGGGAAGAAAAAACCACGGATTACAACACCTTGAAGAAAATCCGCGATCGATTTCAAGGTTGCTCAATCCTGGGTGGATTATAACAAATTTTGTTGCATTTTATGGTGTTCCTTTCTATAGGTTGGGAAAGAGTTATTCACCCGCACTTACACATAAACTGCAATAAAAAAGAAAAGAGGGCACGTTCAATCTTTGTAATCCATACTTAGCGTCCACCTACGTTCCAAGAAAATGACAAACTGGGCGTGGGAAAGGGAGGGATGGGTGAAGCAGTCACCCCGCGCAAAGCATTTACCTTAGTTTGTTGTTTTCTTCCTTCTGGAATCTAAAATGAAAAAGAAAGATGACAAAGGGGAAATGTTTATTGAATTCAATTCGACATTCACTCGACGCAAAATTAAGTAAGTTTGGGCTAACGAGATAAAATTATTCTTGCATTAAACTAACCGTTAACTAAAGTCTTCGTCTTACGAATAACACGTATCTGATTTAAACTTTGAGCAAACTTCTATGCAGTCGTTGTTGCCGTGCCGCAGTCAATGAAATGCGAAGAGCTGAAAATCGCGATGGCCGCGTCATCGTTCCTGTATCCTTTCTGTTTTCTTTGAAGCAGCGCGGGTCTTAATTATCGGGTTACACGCCACCGCTGACGAGGAAGCAGGACACGCATTTTGCAGGCATAACTAAATATCCTTTCGCGGGCACTGCCACTGAATTTAGGGTGGCAGATCTCTTCGCTCAATAAATTGAGCCGTGCTAAGTCGGCGGCAGTGATACGACGCAGTGCAATCATTTCGTATAAGGCCAGAACGTTGCCGCTCATCTCGTAAGTCACAGTCCACTGCTTTTAACATTACGCGCTTCTTTTTTTTTCCTTTTTTTTCGGTACATTATGCCGCTGGCATCTCTCTTATTTCTTATTTCGCTGAAATGGGATGTTATTCGAGAAGAGGTTGTGTTCAATAAATCCAGATTGTTCTAGATAAAGCTGTGCTGAGTTAAAGGTCATGCTTCCAATGGAGGCGAGAATGTATATTTATATTTAGGTACACGTTAAAGAGCCCCAAATGGTCGAAATTTTCTAAATAGTCAAAGTGTTGAGCCTATCAGGATTTCGCGCTTTTCGGCTAGACGCTATCACCACCCACCGTGGTGGTCTAGTGGTTACAGTGCTCAACTGTAGACCCGAAGTTCGCGGGATCGAATCCCGGTTACAGCAGCCGCATTTCGATGGAGGCGAAAATGCTTGAGGCCCATGTACTTAGGTTTAGGTGCACGTTGAAGAACACTAGATGGTCAAAATTTCCTCAGCCCTCCACTACGACGTCCCCCATAATCATATCACGGTTTTGGGAGGACGTCAAACCCGAAGTATTATTACATGCTATCTCCGCTGGCGCGGTAGGAAACGCACCAAAACGAAGTTAAATCAGTTCATCTTCGCGCGTGGTAGTCATGGGAAACAAGGCAGGACGGGCGCGCGACTGCAAGAAAAAACGGGGTAGGAGGCAATTTACAACTGATATCCTTCGTATATGCGCCAGTCGATCGGTTATTTCTTATGGCACCACGTGAACTGGCTGCTGCGCCACTAATTGTGCCGAAAAGACGGTGAACGTCGGGAAAGGATAACGCGCTCGTTCCTTTTCATTCAGATGTTGTTTAGGGGCCTTTTTATGCAATTCTTTTGCACGTGCGAGTACGCCGCTGAACTTGTTCATGCACGGACCGGTGAACTGAGCTGCAACGAAGTGTTTGAACACACAGAGGCCGCGCGCATTTGTCCGATGCGTGAGAGATATCGCATGCATCTGCGCGATCGATAACGAGTTGCCTCAACCTGAAGCCAAACTATATCGATCAGGCCGCTCTCATTTCATCTCGCTATAATTATGCGGATCGCTTTTCGCTTTCAATCTGGGATGATCTGATTACCATAAGAGGGAAGGCTTTTATCGAAACAAGCTCGCGCACATTCAGCTGCCGTGCGTGTTTACTTATCTAAATTCCTCTACGTTTGTTTAACGAAGAACTGCCAAACATACTTACAATAGGGTTCCTGAGGAAAAAAAGAAAACGTTGTCAGAAGTAAACTACAGTGTGTAACAGCCGCCCATAACTACGCTATTTGTAATTATCTATTTTATTTACTTATTTGTTGCATCAAATTGCTAGCCAGCGGATCTGGCCATAAGCAGAAGTGGCGTACATGATTTTCGCTGACAAAACCATTCTAAGTAGTCACAATGACATAGTGACTAAATAAGGGTTACCGATGCCAGGAAACACTGTCTACAACCAAATGCATCATGTACAGTCAAAACAATATACTAAAAGAAATGAAAATAACAAAGATGTAATTCCAAGAGAAACCCCACTGACATAGTTAATTAATTCTGATTCAGTATATTAATAATTGCTTTGCGGGGCATATTGCAAGTATCCAGCGAGCCCGCGTTGATAGTGATGAACAATTCACGTAAGAACAAAAAATTGTAGCAACCAGCAAAAATGTAGACGTTCCGACGGGGAGACCTGAGCCCGTGTTATCCATAACCCACAGGACAATCAATGAAGTTTTACCGACCAAGTGAGAAAAAATCTGTAGTTTCCCGCCAACCAATTTTCTGCATGAGAATCCGTTATTTTCTTTCTGTCTCTCAACATTGTGTAGGCATTGGAACTGAAATCGAGCGTCAAAATCTAACGTCTGTTTCAGTCCCGACGGCGACATTTATGATGGAAAATTGCGGAGGAGGGGGGATAATCTCACGGGTCGTATTCCCGCTATCTCGTGTGCAGAGAAAACTGCCCACACGGAAACTCCATCAACCGCACTCCCATTTTTGATCGCCTAAATGGCGCGCACGAAGCAAACCTGCGTTATCTCGGAACTACGCGACAAAATAACGAACTCCGTATTGACACTTATAGTATTGAACTCCGTGAGACATGGTCCTACTCTTGTTGCTCTGAAATATCAAAGCCGCGTTAGCGGGTTCTCTCTGGTGACGTAGGAGCTTGTTAACAGCATTCCGTGAACGTTTCGCGAATGTTTCGGCGTCTCGAATGCGAGTTGATTGTCATTTGATTTTGAGTTCGCGTACGAACGAATAGAGTTACGAACGACTTCGCCAGCCATAAAATGCATAGCATGCCTGAAAAGCAGGAAAAGCGTGTGCTGCAATTCAGAGGAAGGC
>NC_051177.1:238682231-238710932 GCF_013339695.2 Rhipicephalus sanguineus | reverse complement strand
TTTTATTGCGATAGCATTATATGGACAGTCTCGGCTGGATTTTGCCGTCGCCGTCGTCATGCACCGTATATGTATAATATATATAAAGGCCCCAAAGAAATTTAACTCAGATAAATGCTTCCGAAGCGCGGAATCGAACCAGGGACCCCTTGCTCCGCAGCGAGCGGCGCTATCCACTACGCCACGAAACGCAGATCCTCTACGCAGCTAACGGCGAGCGTTATATACACACCACTTAGCGCTGGACGGACTCAGAGACAGAAGGCGATAATAAGCGTTTTCTTCATTACCAGCGAGGTGGCGCTAGGAGCCCGACGGGCGCATTTAAAAGTCGTCGGCGAGCTCGCTCGCTTCTTCTTATATTTGCGCATGGGAGAAGCTTGCCCTTCCGCTGTCTGCTCGCGCGGTTTTCTCGTGGCGCGGGGTAGAGGAATGTTTCACGCTTTCACCGTGCTGTCCGCGCTCATGTTACGGCGCGTACGAATGTCACTCGAGCTCAGGGACGCCGCTAAACGACGAGCAGAAGATGAGCGCGAACTATCAAGTGTCACAGCTCGACACTTGAAGCACGCTAGTTTCCTTCGCTGCTTCGGCCGCCTTTGCAACAGAAGCGCTGTTCAAACTGAGAGTATCCATGGCGAGCCTGACTTCGTATAGCATTAGTTCCTTGCTATCGCATTCATTGCTTCGCCCTTGCGGCGAAACTGTGACTTTTTTCGACCAAAGCGGATGCAGCCGACGCGGAGCCAAACGGAGCCGAAAGTACGAAGTTTAGACAAATTTGTGTACTACCCATCATTCCCATGCTGGCTGAAGCGTCATGCGTTGCGGCTCCCATAGACACTAGCGCCAGACTTCCCTCTAGTAAGTATTGTAGGAAACTCTATGGGCTATTGGACAGAAAGAGGCTAGTGCAATCATTCCGCTAGCGCCCCCGAGGGCGCTGCGTTTCTAAGTGACGCAATGGGAAAAGTTCGCGAAATAAGGAGTATTAAAAAAATCACGCCATTTCCACGAAGTGAATTATGCTTGAGGAGCTGGCTCGGAGAAGATCAGGAAAACCCGTCAATCTTCCGTACAAGTCCTCTACCATCATATGAAGACGTGACACACGTTGTTATACATACATATATACACGTTTTATTCGTTTATAATTTTGATGAACCATGTACCCAATTTACAAATATATACACATTGATGAAGTATATTGCCGCGCGTATGTGCCAGTGGCGACGGCAACGAAGCAGCGCGAGTGTTTTTGGCCCATCGCGGGGACGAAGAAGACGTGGCAGTTTCCGATAGAAAACGACCAGGATTAGGCTATAACATAGAAAATATACGACCTATTTCTCTTACATCGAATATGGTAAAACTCATAGAAAGGGTGTTACATAAAAGAATTACAGTCTGGCTGGCAGAAAACGTAGTACTAAATCCAAATCAAATTGGTTTTCGAGCAGAGTGCTCAATATGGTGCGCACACGCAGATTTAGAAAGCCGCATTCAACTTGCTCGAAAAAGAAGGCAACACGCTGCTCTAGTGACACTAGATATAGCCAAAGCATATGACAGTGTGGAACATTCAGTATTATTAGACATCTTACAGAGCCACAATCTACCACAATATATGATTGCATGGCTGAGGGAATTTTTGAAGGCTAGAGAATTTTATTGTTTTAAGGATGGAAGCGCATCGTCAAAGTTTAAACAGACTCGCGGAGTCCCCAAGGAGCAGTCTTGTCTCCTGTATTATTTAACATATTAATGAGCTCAATCCCCACTTGCCAGGACGTGCAAACATATATTTATGCAGACGATATTGCATTCTTCGCGGCAGATAGTGACATTCATTCTTTATATCAAAAATTGCAGACATATATAAATATGCTAGAGATATGGCTAGAGGCAATTTGCATGACCTTAAATGTAAATAAAAGCGCACTGTTAATATTTCCATTAACAGACCCCATCTCAATTACAATATGTTATAAACAAGAGCCCATTCCACAGGTTGAGTCGCTTAAATATTTGGGGATAATTTATAATGGCAAGCTAAACTGGACTCCTCACATAGAAAGTATTGCATCTAAGGCACAAAGTGCCTTAGGCATACTGCGCAGACTGAGCAGCAGACGATATGGATTACGTAGGGACACAATGGTGATGATATATAAAATGTACATGCGTCCAATATTAGAATTTGGGTGTGTATTGTTCTCAGGTGGCCCTGCTTACAAAATTAAGCCTTTGATTCTGCTGGAGCGAGAAGCCTTGCGATTATGTCTAGGGCTCCCTAGGTTTGTAGCTAACAATGTTATGTACCAGGAAGCTAGATTGCCAACATTGCCTTGTCGATTCCGCATCCTAACGGTGCAGGCATTTTTAAAATTTTATAGCTATCCATTAAGACGATCTGAATATGCTTTTATAAAAAACCAAGACTCCTTTTTTCTTGCTCATTGGCCACGTTTTCATACACCACAGATTATTTTTGTTCAGAAGCAGCTAGACCGGATAAACGTGAAAATTCGAGATGTGCCTGCAGCAAATGTGTCCAATCAGAATCTAAAGATAGAATATGATGATATTTTCCCCCCTAAACCTAAATTTCAACCATACAGGGTATTAAATAGCCGGCTACAAGATTACCTTGCACACGTGGAAACAAATAATGTAGTAGCCACAGACGCTTCAGTAATAGACGAAAAGGCAGGAGTAGGCATTTACTCCCCTTCGCTTGGTTGGTCATTTTCATTAAGACTACCGGACTTCACCCCCATTTTTGAAGCTGAACTCTTGGCAATTATTCTAGCCCTGCGTAAATTAGATTTGAACGCCCATAGCGCAATAATAATAACAGACTCCATGTCAGTATGCACGTCCCTTACAGCTTCATCAAAATCAACTGCCCTAAAGACGTTCCTGACGCTAATTCCTCCACAGCTGAAGCTCTTAAAATTATTATGGGTGCCTGGCCACTCTGGATTAGAATTAAATGAAATGGCCGACTCACTAGCGCGAGCTGCATTGAATGGCCCAGTTGTTCCTGTCCTTCCTGTAGTGGCCAGTATAACTGCGATTAGATATAGAAAATTTTCACTTCGTGCAGACGCCATAGAATCAATAACAGCTAGGACAGAATTTAGTCATTTAAAATTTCCGTGGAAGATCCAATGGTGTCCTACTAGACAATTGGAAGTATTAGTAACTAGACTACGATGTCGTGTGCCCCCGTTAAATCTATATTCACACAGGGCTGGTCTGGCGGTATCGCCCCTATGTCACTTTTGTTTAGAAATAGAATCAATAGAGCACTACTTGTTATCATGTCGCAGATACAGATTACTCAGAAAAAGACTTCTTGATAGCCCATTCGCTAACTTGGGGCTGCAATTCACAATTGACAATGTTCTTACCTTCGGTGCTTCAACTCTGGGCTTCAGCCACAGAAATGCGTTTGATGCCGTGTGTAGCTACCTTCAAGAAACAAAACGAATACGGCTTTAAATTTCCGCTTGTATAAGTATTATTATAACAAAAAAAAAGTTTTGATATTATTTTCATTATTATTGTGCTTCTTCTTCTTATTATTTTTTATTCTAACTCCTATTCGGAACAATGATTAAAGTGTCTGATCTGTATGTTTAAAAACTATTATTGCACTCTTTCATTGATGCGTACGTGTTTTTTTTTGTATATGCATTGCTATTATTTATTTATTTATTCTTTTATTGGCATCAGCATTCAATACTCAAAATATTATTTAAAAAAAAAAATTTTTTTTTATAAGACAACTTCTTGGCCAATCCCCCTGAGTGGGTATGAGCCATGCAGTAGAGGCTACTACTACTACTACTACTTCTCTGAATGATAAAGCGTGTTTGCCTATCGTTCTCCGTGTCCTCGTCAATCCCACGTCGTTACACTGGTGGAGGTGCTGGGTAAGCTTCATGCTTGGCACTCCTTCGCGGAGCCGACAATCGAGCCCGGAATCGCCACCACGCGTCGAAACACCGGTCCACCGATTCAGTCGCCGTCTGTTAGGCCTGGCGCCCGAGCTCAACCCCCTGTCAGAAAATTCCAGCAATCGCTTGCCTCCTTCAACCATGGCCACTGCAGCTCCATCGCACCTGACACTGCAGAATCCTATGATTCCTGAGTGCTTTCATGGTGAAGCCTATGAAGACGCCCAAGACTGGCTGGACCAGTTCGAGCGTTGTGCGAAATACAACCAATGGGCCACCCCAGAAGCCAAGCTTTCGAATGTCTACTTCTACCTGAAGGACAAACGCTCAGACGTGGTACATCAACCGGGAAAGAAGCTTGGCTACTTGGGACGACTTCCGCGCCCAGCTGCTTGACACTTTTACCAGTGTCGACAGAAGGGGAGAGTGCACAACGTCTCCTGGAAACCCGCATCCAAAAACCAAACGAGAGCGTGGCTATGTTCGCCGAAGACATGGCCCGTCTTTTCCGTAGGGCAGACCCCGAGATGCCGGAAGAGAGGAAGTTACGGTATCTCATGCGAGGAGTGAAGGAGCAACTGTTTGCTGGGCTTGTGAGAAATCCACCAACAACAGTAGCTGAATTCACCAAAGAAGCCACATCGATCGAACGGGCTCTACAGCAACGGTACCGCCTGCATGACAACATAATCAACTCTGTAGCGAGTACTTCTGTTATGACTGTGAGCAACGAGAAGCCTCTACGTGAAGTCATCCGGGAGGTTCTGCGAGAGGAACTTCGGCAGCTTGGTTTAATTCCACCAGAACCGGCGCCGGCATTGTCTTTTGTCGCTGATGTTGTCCGGGGTGAGGTCCGTCAGGCTCTTTCATCGCCCGACTATTGTGATGTGCCGCGGCATCTTACTTACGCTGATGCTGTCCGACGCCCAGTCATCGCACCTTCGACGCCGCCGGCTCCAATGCCTAGACCACCACCAACCCTCGCACAGCCGATCTCATCGCCGGCGACTCTCCCAACCTCGCCGATCTCGCCGCCACGAAGAATGCCGTATGGCCGACATCCAAACACCGCAACGTGGTTCAATGGAGAATCCTCACTGAACTACCAGCGTCGCAAAACCGATTTGTGGCGTACCGCTGACCGTCGACCGGTGTGCTTCCACTGCGGCGAAGCAGGGCACGTCTATCGAGTTTGCCGTTATCGCGACGCTCAATACTCGAGATTTCCTCCCCACCCTGATTACGCGACGCATGACGGTCGACGCACGTACAACGACGCTCCTCTCGACATACCGCCACAAAATCCAGCGACGCCCCGATCACGTTCTCCATCTCCTGCGCGGTACAGTTCACCGAATCGTCGCAGTTTTGCCGACGTCACTAGGGGCAGGTCCCCTAGCCCGCGACGGGGAAACTAGACGCAGCGACCTCCGGGGGTGGGGTTGCCAATCATCGAAATTACGAACAGCCCCCATTACAGCCGAACGACTCGAAGTCGCCGAAGCCGAAGACGACGAGCACACCGACGAATACGACGAATGCGCCAGCTGCCGATGTAACCGACGTCGTCAGCGCTGACCTCGTCGTCCACATTGACGGCCATCAAGTGACAGCTCTTGTTGACACTGGCTCCCACTTTTCCATAATAAGCCTACAGCTAGCCGACAGATTAAGGAAGGTAAAGATGCCATGGTACGGACCCAATATAAGAACTGCCGGAGGTCAGTTAATGACACCTGTTGGAAAGTGCACGGCCCGACTCTTAATCGCTGGTTCCACCTTCGTCGCCACCCTCGTCATCCTTCATGAGTGCTGTAAACAGCTCATATTGGGAATGGATTTCTTGCGCGAATACGGGGCTGTGATTAACATCCGCGACAGGAGCGTAACGTTCGCTACAACCTGGGGCACTGCTAATGATGAGGACAACCAACGACCTCGATTACGTATCGCCGGCGACGACGTCATACTGCTGCCGCGGAGTTGCTGCCTCGTACCCGTGCACTGCGAGAGCTTGCAGAGCGGCACTGGCATCGCAGAACGCATCAATGAGCTAGCATTCACTTGCGGCATTTCTATTGCCAGGGCTGTCATCAATGTGATCGATGGACGCGCTGACCTCTTGTTGACGAATTTCAGCAAGGAACGCCGACACATTGTTAGAGGCACTGCCATTGCCTATTTCGACGAACTCGCGCAAATTGAAGATTGCCATCTAGTGGAGGAGGTGGCAGCGTCTCCTATCACTACACCGACACCTGTTGACGTTAGTCCGACGTTATCGACCGTCGAGCGAGACCGCCTTCTTGCGCTGATCCACAAGTTCCACGGCTGCTTCTCATCAACTTCAAGAGTTGGTCAAACGCCGCTCACAAAGCACCGCATCATCACAGATTCTGACGCCAGACCCATCAGGCAAAATCCTTATCGTGTTGCCCCAAAGGAGCGTGATGCAATTCAAAAGCAGGTGAAAACGATGCTGGAAGATGGCGTTATTCGGCCATCTAACAGTCCTTGGGCATCGCCTGTAGTACTCGTAAAAAAGAAGGACGGCAGCTTGCGTTTCTGCGTCGACTACCGGAAGCTCAACCAGATCACAAAGAAGGATGTGTATCCGCTGCCGCGTATTGATGATTCCCTGGATAGACTACGAAACGCACGCAACTTTTCGTCAATGGACTTGAAAAGCGGCTACTGGCAGATTGAAGTGGATGAGAGAGACCGTGAGAAGACCGCTTTTGTCACGCCCGACGGACTTTATGAATTTCAGGTTCTCCCTTTCGGTTTGTGTTCGGCGCCAGCAACGTTTCAGCGTCTAATGGACACTGTATTATCAGGACTTAAGTGGCAAACCTGCCTGGTGTACCTCGATGACGTGAACACTTAAGAAGACTGGAAGCAGTTTTCGAAGCAATACGCGTAGCCGGTCTTACATTGAAACCTGAAAAATGCCACTTTGGCTTTCACGAACTTCAATTCCTCGGACACGTCGTCAGCAGCCAGGGGATCCGACCCGATCCGGATAAGATTGCTGCCGTGGCGAATTTTCCTACCCCATCAGACAAAAAATCAGTGCGACGTTTTTTGGGACTATGTGCCTACTATCGGCGGTTTATTGCCAATTTTTCGCGCATCGCATGGCCATTGACACAGCTCACCAGGGAAGACGTCCCCTTCGCATGGGGCGAAGACCAGCAGCGGGCATTTCACGAGCTTCGTCAACGCATGCAAACGCCTCCCGTGCTCGCCCACTTCGATGAAGACGCGCCGACGTTATTGCACACCGACGCTAGTAACGTGGGTCTTGGAGCAGTGCTCGTACAATGGCAGGACAACAGTGAAAAGGTGATCGCCTATGCCAGTAGGACGCTGTCCCGAGCAGAAGCCAACTACGCTACGACCGAGAAAGAATGCCTCGCCATGGTATGGGCAGTTCTGAAATTCCGTCCGTATTTGTACGGTCGCTCGTTCACCGTTCTCAGCGATCACCATTCACTCTGTTGGTTAATTAATCTGAAAGATCCATCCGGCCGTCTCGCACGATGGAGTCTTCGGCTCCAAGAATTCGACTTCACTGTTGCTTACAAATCAGGAAAACGACACGCCGATGCCGACTGTCTTTCTCGGTCTCCTGTTGAGACAGCAGCCCAAGACGACGACGACACGGCCTTTTTGGGCGTCGTTTACACTGCCGCTTTTCACAACAGCAGCGGGACGATCCTGAACTGCTACCGCTTATTCATTACCTGGAAGGACGAACCAGTAGCGTGCCGAAATTATTCGCAAGGGGGCTGACGTCGTACTGCTTGCGCAATGACGTACTTTATAAGAAGAACTTCTCACCTACTGGCAGCAGCTACTTACTCGTCGTTCCCTCGTCGCTTCGACGTGAGGTCCTACACGCCTGCCACAACGAACCGACCGCTGGTCACTTGGGCTACACCCGGACATTGGCGAGGATTGGGCAATACTATTACTGGCCGAGACTTGCTGCGGCCGTAAAAACTTACGTGCAGACATGTCTCGATTGCCAGCGTCGCAAACCGCCATCCGTCAAGCCAGCCGGTCTGTTGCAGCCTGTCCAAGTGCCGACAACACCATTTGCACAAATCGGCATGGATTTTCTGGGCCCCTTCCCAACGTCTGCTACCGGAAATAGGTGGATAATCGTCGCCACAGATTACCTCACCCGATACGCCGAGACGGGCGCTTTGCGACGGGCAACAGCACATGAAGCGGCACGATTTTTTATCGAAGCCATCGTTTTAAGGCACGGTGCTCCTGCAGTAGTTATCACCGACAGAGGTACCGCGTTCATGGCCGAGCTTTTGGACACCGTTTTTTCGACTAAGCGGTACCGCTCACAGGAAAACAACGGCGTATCATCCCCAGACCAACGGGTTGACTGAACGTCTCAATAGGACCCTGGCTGACATGATAAGCATGTACGTAGATGTAGAGCACAAGAACTGGGACGACATTCTACCCTACGTCACGTTCGCGTACAACACGGCACGTCAGGAGACCACTCGGAAGACACCCTTCAGTCTCGTTTACGGCCGTGAAGTTACGACAACATTAGACGCAATGCTCCCTCACGAAAATGATGGCAATGAGATGGACGCTGAAGAGTTTACACAGCGAGCAGAAGAAGCTAGACAACTTGCCCGGTTGCGAATCAACCAACAACAAGGCTATGACGCCAGACAGTACAATCTCCGACACAGACCCGTCACATACAACGTGGGCGACAAAGTGTGGGTCTGGACACCTATTCGTCGGCGTGGGCTCTCCGAAAAGCTATTGCGAAGATACTTCGGACCTTACACAGTTATCCGACGCATCAGTGAGGTCAACTACGAGGTTGTTCCGGACGGCTCTCACAGCTCAAAGCGCCGAAAACATTCGCCAGAAATTGTTCACGTGCTTCGGATGAAGCCATACTTGCAGTGACTAACTGCGCAGTTTCTTTTTTTTTTTACCTTGCTTTCGGAACGTTGAACATCGGGGCGATGTTTATTTTTAAAGGGGGAATAATGCCGCGCGTATGTGCCAGTGGCGACGGCAACGAAGCAGCGCGAGTGTTTTTGGCCCATCGCGGGGACGAAGAAGACATGGCAGTTTCTCTGAATGATAAAGCGTGTTTGCCTATCGTTCTCCGTGTCCTCGTCGATCCCACGTCGTTACAATATATACAAGAAATATCTAAGAGCGTCTGATTCTCCATTGTCGACACTTCTAGACGTAATGCTCCTAATGTTCTTTCAATTTGAAAACTGTGCTCGAGACGCGCACGACAAGGTGGCCATAAATATAGCTGTCCGACGCTCGCCTGGCTGTCGACCGCGTTCCACGCTCGCCCTCTGAGAATTAATGGCCACGCTAGAGGGAAGACACGACGCGCGTAGCGTTCCTCTTCGCGGTCCACGACGCGTTGAATGGATGGCTGCAGGTTACAGCGAGGGACTTCGCCCCAGCTTAACAAACTGGCCAGCCAGATCCTAATAGCGATAGATACGGCAATGTAATGTGTACAGAAGCAAGTGGCGTCTTTTCATGGTGTCCGACAGTATAAAATTGTACGGTACATAATGTTTTAGTAGGCAAAAGTGCTCGCTCCCGATGGCAGCGCCACTGAAAACTCGGCGGCGCTAAGAAATGGCTAGTTTTTAAGAGTGGCGCACTAGTTTTTCAGAAGGTCGTACGAACGCCATCTTGTTTGTCCACGTCTCGGTTGCTTACTTGATCGGTGCACGGTGCGCGGTCGACCGCGCTTGAGTCAGTTCGTACGGTGGTTCTGGATGCTTCGGGATGCCGACCTGTTGTGCCAGTGGCAGCAATCATCGGTACAACAGCAGAAAGAAGGTGTTTTCACTACAGCAGGTAAAATTCGTAGTTTCCCAGAGGACACCCTAGAGGCGCTAATGCAGCTGCCAGGAGAGGAGGCAGAGGCGAAGGGACGCATTTGGCGCTACTTTAGTTATTTTTCAGGGACTTTAGTCCCTTATACTGCTCAGCAGTTAAAACAGCGTTTAGTCAACAAGTCTCAGTGTGCGATCACGTGACCAAGAAATGTGTTGCAAAGCGCGCGACTAAGCGACGCGTTAACATTCGTACAACGTGCAACAACGCGCAGGTGTTCCTTTGCCCGCTTCCTGGGGCTCTGAAAGCATCTATTGAAAGGATTGCTGACTAAGCAACACGTCCCGGGAGCATCACAAAGGAGTAGATGACGCCACACTCGACAGTCTGCACCCGACGGGCACGCCAAAAACGTGAATGTCGCGGCTGCGCACTCATACTCTGCCGCTATTGAGAAGTGGTAAATGTCCGCGACAGCATGGGAAAGTATACACAGAAGCATTTTGAACAGTGACGAAACTACAATTTCTTGTGTTTTTTTTTTGTTTTTTTATAGGGGAGCTTTCTAAGCCAGCCTTAAAGGGGTACTGACACGAATATTTTCAGTTGTCGTTTTTTTGCGTCAAATGAAAGGTCAAGCCCTCAAGAGCATAGAAAAGGTTGGGCTAAGCGCGAGTGCGCCCTGAGAAAGTAATTACAGTATGTTTTAACGGCTAGTTTCGGTTCCTACTGTACCCTGACGTCACAACATTTTATGAGCTTCTCGTCACGTGCTTGCACAATATATAGTGATGTTTCCACGGCCGCTCCGTACGTGGCTCCGTTGGTAACGCACAAGCGGCCATTTTGGAAGTTTTGATGACGCACAAGCTGCCATCTTGGAAGTTTTGGTACCCAACGTCGTCACAACTAGCCAGACTGCTGCGTGAAGTTACCAGAATTTGTACTGTAGCCGGACGTCAAGCTAGTGTCGATGTCAGTAGGTGCGCCATAGAAAAACTGACTTCAATATGAAATTAAATTATCTTATCAGCATTTGCTGAGCTTCATACTTGCTCAGAGCCATCTGCGTATACAGGAGATTTGTGTGGCAGAGTAAACTCGCCTTCGAAAAAAGGTGTCAGTACCCCTTTAATCTGTCCGACGCGAACAAGAAGCCTCGGGCGAGTGTTAAAGAATTTTGGGTTGGAGCGGGAATCGAACCCAGGCCGTCTGCATGGCAGGCAGGTGTTCAACCACAGAGCCATGCCGGTGCTTCATCCTTCTTCCGAAAAAAAAACAAACTGATACATGCGTGAAGGATTGCGCGGAGTTGCGTGGCAGAATCTAGTACAGCAAAGTGTGGGAAAGGGAAGTACGGGTGAGGAGGAAGTCAGGAGGGGAGAGAGTAAACATAGAATACCCATGTACAGTATGGCATAGCAAGGGTGTGGGGAAGGAAGGGGAGGGCGAGGAGGAGGCTGCCTCTTCAGTTTTCGCACCACTGGTGCGTATATATTTTTAACACGAAAGTGTTTTATGCCGGGGTCCACCAAGACTTCAGTGACATATTTCTGTCACGGAAATGACGTTGAAAAAATGTACATGATCAGTTGGCAAAGAAATGAAGTTCCGTCAACGCGCATCGAACCCCCGACGGCTCGGTCCGCAAGAGCAGATGCCGGGCACGCTATCCACTGCGCCACAGTCACAAACTCTAGACGCTTTACAAACGTGCCTTTTATATCTCACACTCTCCTCTCACAGTGCTCTCAGTCGGCGGGGTGGTGTTGCCCTCTATGAGCGGTAAAGTAAAGTAATTCATCATTACTGTGGTCTCCGCGATTAGCACCTGCAACGCTTGTTGCTAAACATCCGTCCCATTCGGCGCATTTTCAATAGAATTGCAATTTTGTCAATTCCTTAACGCACCGTGAGGTGGCGATCTTAGCCCAAGCGTCGTAAAAGCGTCGGTCTCGCTCATAGCATCACGCTAATCCAAACCAAAAATACCTCTGCGACGCGCGCCTGCCTCACGTAGCTGTAGCACCGCGTTACCCGCTTACGGTTCCCCCGAGAAAAATCGCGGCCGGGCTACCGGGGCGGCGCGACGCGCTTTGCGTTTCCCTGTAGTCCGGCCATGGTGTTCAGCCACACTTTAACATGCCGCGGGATGGCGATCAAGATCTGCGTCCAATATGCGACGCTCTTCTGGCTATCACACCTCGTTCTCTGATTACGCTTTCACCGTTAACTACTACAGCTACCACAAGCGTTTGTTTAATCATTGAACGTGTACGTTAGTCGTCGGGGTGGAGATGAACCACTAATCATCAAAGTGGGTGCATCGACGTTAAACGGTGCTATAGCTGCTAGACATCTATATACATTGTGCAAACTCTCTCATATAAATGTGTACCAAACGTTCAAACTCCTGTAAGGACATGTTTTACTTTCGTGTTATTCCGATTGCTATGACGGAGGGATCAACCATATTTTTTTTATAGCTGTCCCAATTTTTTCTCTTCCGAAATTCCTAGTTGCCTATTTGTAGCTCTTAATAACGGAAGGAAAGAAGGAAGGAAAGAAATCACGCCATATCAGCGAAGTGATTGATGATTAGGAGCTGGCTCGGAGATAATCGGGTAAACCGTGAATGCTCCATACAATTCCTCTACTGTCATATAAAGACGTCACACATTGTTATAGTAGCGATTGTGGTCAGGTTGTTGTCGAACCACAAGCGGTCGCAGACCTTGCAGCTGTGGCCGAACGTGTGTCGAGGAAATCGCGCTTGAAGCGCGCGTCGGTGCCACCAACTTCAGGTAGCGACCGCTTTCGGCGCTTGACCGCTGCATCCCGCGCCCGTGCCTCTTCGAGGTTCTCTTGTCGCCGCTTCCGGGCTGCCTCGGCTTCGCGGGCTTGTACCTCGAGGTCCGCACGACGCTGACGACTCTCTGCGGCTTCGTGAGCTCTCACCGCAGAGTTTTGGCGGCAAGCCCGCGCTGCTGCTGCCGCCTTGCGAGCCGTCCGCTCCGCCGCCTTGTCTTCTTCTTTCATGTCATTAGTATCGAAGCGCAATGCCGGAGTGGAGCGAGTGCTGCATGCTACAATTGGCTATGCTCTACGTGGTTTTTCCTGCCTTATTATCGAAGGCTCTCGAAGAACACGTGGAAGAAGACTTCTCTTTCGCGTGAGCGTGCGCATGCTACAGTTGGCTATGCTATATGTGGTTTTGCCTGCGTTAATATCATCATCAAGGCGCTCGAAGAACAAGAGCAAGACGACTTCTCTTTCGCGCGAGCGTGTGCACGCTACAGTTGGCTATGCTATATGTGGTTTTGCCTGCGTTAATATCATCATTAAGGCGCTCAAAAAACAAGAGAAAGAAAGAAGGCGCGCGAGCTGCGCCTGTAGCGGTCGTCTCTGGAACTAAGGTTACGCCTACGGCGCGGGACTTTGCCCCACCTTAAGAACCTGGCCAGCCAGCCCCTAAAACAAGCGGAAAGGCAGGGAGGTTAGCCAATTCTTGGACCGGCTGGCTACCCTGTGCTGGGGGAAGGGATAAGGGGGATAAAAGATGATGGAAGAGAGATGTTGCAAAAAAAGTAGAGCAAGACAAGGAAAAAGAAAGAAAAAAAAAATCTCACCATTTTCCCGTAAAGGGAACCCTGAGTAGTATGCGAAGCAGCCATGTGTCGGCTTAGATTTCTGTAATGTTTTGTTATCTTCATCACTGTTCACGGTCCTTCCATTCGAGGTTCCCCTGATGTTCTTACTCGTCCTATATGACTTGAAGCTCAGGGGAACGGTTCCCCTGATGTTGTTACACGTCATATGAGACTTTAAGCTCAGGGGAACGTTTCCCGTTGAGTATAACGGCCTTGTGGTCCGTAAAGTATAAAGTTAATGGCACTTGCTGTAAAGGTTGTGGCTTGAAGTTTGAGAATGCGATGTCAACGCACCCGTTTCGCTTCGGCTTCGCGAGCCCGCCGCTCCGGATCGGCTGGGGCACTGGCTACGCCGACGCGACGTCGGGGGGACAGGCCACGTTCATAAGCTGCTTCGCATCTAAGGGTACCTTGCATGATTTATGGCGTAGTGGCTACCTTGCATGAGTGGCGACGATTTCTGGCGCAGTGCGCACCTTGTACGATTTATACTAGAGCACGCGCTGCAGTGGAGCGAGCGCTCTAGCGGAAGTCCATGCGCACGTCCATATGAAAGGCAAACATTCCTTTGACACCATGCGCGAGCTCTCCTCTCGTGCCAACACTTAGCTCTCACTTCGTCCTTTTCTTTCTTCCATACATGTAGTGGCACCTTTCTCTCAGGCAAACATTCCTTTCTGCACACCATGCGCGAGCTCTCCGCTCGTGCCAACACTTCGTTCTCTTCTTTCTTCCATACATCTAGTGGCACGCGGGGCACTGGTTACGCCAGGGGGACAGGCCTCGTTCATAAGCTGCTTCGCATTATGCTTCGCATCTAAAAGTCACTGTTTCACCACAAGGGCGAAGCAATGAATGCGATAGCAACAAATTGTGGTGTTATACGAAGTTATACTGTTTGCTGTTTGCTGTGTTATACTGTTTGCATCCGATCTCGCGTATCTACAAAACGCTAGTGTAAGAGAATACGGCCTCTCCAGGGAGAGGTGGTCTTCGCATAGTCACTTCGCGTTGAGAGCACAGCACGTAGAAGGGTATACGAGCCGCCCGCTGTGATGGCTTTCGAGATAGCGCGCGCGCCAGTGATCGCGACCTCGCCCTTAGATTCAAAGTTCAAAGTAGTGGCTGCTCGCACGACAACCCTCCCCGCTCCCCACCTCCCGTATTTTTTTCATGGACGTTAAAGACGGCCGGGGCGCTTCCTGTCTGCTTCGACGGCAGGCCTCCCGAGTGGGGTGATGTTATCGCATGCACCCTCCGAGTGACGGAAATGGGCCGGCTCGTTTGATCTCTGCTTCGGCCGCGTTCGTCGCCCCCGCTCGCGCCACAACGGCGACGGCGACCACAACGGCGACGGCGACGGCAAAAACCTGGCGAGACTGTCCATACAACTGCTATCGCAATAAAAAAGAAAAAGGAAAGGAGAATACGACACTGCTTAGAGTCTGTCTCTGAGGCCAGTTGTGCGCAAGAAGCGCAATAATACTTTCAAAGCCTTCTGTGCTGATGACGGACTGGGAGAAGGTCCCAGAACCCTTTGTTCCGACAAAGGGCAATTATCAAGTTTATCTAGCGCATACGAAAGTTCTTGTCTTGGTGCACTGAAACGGGGACACTCCCACAGAAGATGCGAGATCGTTTCTTCGCAGCTGCAGTTATTGCAGGTAGAGTTGTTTGCCATTCCAATCAGACAGGAGTAGGCATTCGTGAAGGCCACGCCAAACCACAGGCGGCACAGAAGCGTCTCCTCAGCTCGCGATATTCCTGAAGAAAGACGGGGCTTGATATTGGGATCCAAGCTGTGTAGACGAGCGTTGGTGGATTCCGCCGAGTTCCACTGTGCAAGTGTGAGTTCACGTGCCAGTGGACGAATCCTTGTAGCTGCGTCGGTTCTGGAGAACGGTATAGGCTTCCCAAGCAACGCTTAGCGGCGCTGCTGCTTTTGACAGGCAGCGCCATCTCTGGCAGAAAAAGAGAAACTGGGGTGTAAGCAGCGAGCGTTTTCCTTTCTCTCCACCGCGTTGCCGCTCGCTTCTGTGTACGTGCAGAGCTCTCGCGGCTCCTCACAATGTACCGCCTGCAGTACGGGTTCAAAAAGATCTCACAGCTGGACAAGCACTTCCGAAAAGCGAACTTGATAAAAGGAGAAAGGCTCGTCAATCACGTTAACGGTGAAGAGCAGACGATCGACGACAACGACGCCCGACTCAAAGCGAAATGCATTTCCCAAGTCGCGATTACACCATGTAGGACGTATACCTCGAGGTAAGTCTCATTCTGTCGTGTTAAATATGAATAATGGTCCACATGCACTCCGAAATGAAGCCGTACACGCTATCGATGTTCTGCGGTGTGGACTACGAATCATATGATTGTTGTTTTGATATGGCATGCTTAACAGTAGCAGCCGTGTACTTTCGTGAACAAACGTTTGCGGCGTGCGAAAAAAAGAAATTACACGGCCATGGCCCTGTTTCCTAAGAAGGTTAGAGTCAAGTCCTCCTTGCCGCTGGAGAATCACGCGCCGATTAAGACGCGAGGCAGCTAGCTGAGCTTTAAACTGTGAAGCAAGATGAACTGCTCGCCTCGTTTTTTCGGCTCTCGTGTCATGCTTGCAGTCTCTTTGTGATATCGACTTGACAGGCATATAAAACCTGCTGCGCGAACGCGGCTACGAAATCGCACAAAGTCAGAAGGTGACAGAAGGTTACTTCAAGGCTGCAATTGCAAAGCATGTATTAAGTGCCAGTTGTATTTACCGGCTTCGATCAATATATATCACACTAATAAAGTGACAAAAACAAAGCAAACCAGCAGAACGATGTCAAAGCTTGCTGAAAATGCACGGACGTCCGTTCCGGCGTGATAAAGCAGCCTTCCCGACGCGTGAATTGCAGGCGCCGGACTTCTGACAATGTGCCGAGTTCAGTTGAATTCAACCAACCGCGCAACGCAACGGTATAGCGCGAGTGTGAACGTTCAACAACGACGGGTAGGTCTCACGAACACGGGGAATCAAAACACAAAGTTGTTTCACCTACAACCGTAACTGGACTTTCACAATGCGAGAAGACAGCGAGTAATCATTACTGTAGTCGCTGCGTGCATGCGCCGCGTCACTTACCGATTCAGGTAGTCGAAACGAACGAAAGCGATGAACTCAGACAGCCAAAATAGAAGGCGAGACAGCGCTGTCAGCTATCCACACTTGCCGCCTTTATTTCTCGTGTGACACGCCCGGGAACCGATACAGTTTCACATGTGAATCGTGTGCCTTGGTGTTGTCTGCGCTGTTGTGGCAGGCCACTAAACCGCAATACTTCGGACCTCGCTAGCGCTTCCGCGGGGTCGCTTCTGCCTTCGCGGAAATGCGCAGCTTCGCACAGCAAGCCTCTCGGTTCAACGTGCCCAGCTGGCGCCCCCCCCCCCCCCCTCCGTTACCCGCACTGACAGAAGAACGCGTGCGCACGTGCGCTACCGCTACCGTGAAAGGGGCCGAGTCGGCCGCGCATAAGGTTCAGAGCTTTCCGGCAGAGCCGCAGTGCGGCCGGCGCGGCCCAGCGTCGCGCCGCAAATCTAGCTTGGCTTCTCTATATCTGCGGAGTGGTCACTGTCATGTGCAGATCGGGCGGCCTCATCCGCACGGTCGTTACCGTATGTACCACAATGAACAGGTATCCACTGGTACACTATGTTGTATTGCTTCTCGATACATACAGTAACGCAGATTGAAATTTGTATTAGTGGGGACAATTGGTGCCACGAAAAAAAAGCACCAAAACAACAGGAACAAGAAAAACAAAACTTAATTAGGTCTTTTCTACTGTATCAACAGATAATGAAGCACTGAAAATTAAGTTGCCTACATAAATAATTCTGCAAGTGCACCCCCACCCCCTGTATTCCGAAAGAATTTCTGGCTACGAGCCGGTACAGAAGACTTTCTATGATCAAGGTGCATGTTTATGGGCGGCCTTGTTCGCGTAGCTGACAGCGGTTGGAAGATAGAATACATACATACATACATACATACATACATACATACATACATACATACATACATACATACATACATACATACATACATACATACATACATACACGCACGCATGCACGCACGCACGCACGCTGTTTATCGTGCTGCATAGGGGTTTGTTTTGGCAAACAACCTTTTTTTTTGCATATTTACCCATACTGCCAAATCACTTGAAAAAGGAATGCTCCCCATTTTTTTTTTCATCAGCGTTTGCACAGTGACACAGAAACGCATTCCATATTCTCCTAGCTCCATGCAATGCTTCCATAGACTTGTTTCGTGGTATCCGGGACTGCATTTAAATCGTGGCAGATATCAAATATACATTACGGTAAGAGACAGGGAATGTTTTGCCACTGAGGCATGGTGAATCGTTTTTCGGTGAGCGTTCTCCTATGGCTAGTTCCAATGATATCACGCGTGCGCATCCAGAAATATGCGGCGCAGAGTGAAGTGTGCTCCCCGCCTGGAAGGCACAATGTAGGATGCGACGCTCAGGACTTCCGCGCGCATAGTATATAGCATAAAAGCGATCGATCGCATACCTTATGTATATCAGAATAAAGCGTTCACAACATAGCAGTGTCTACATACATGGCTGATTTCAGTCATCTCGTATTTCTATAAAGTCGGCAGGCTTATCATGCTTGATTGATTTTGTAAAAAAAAAAAAGGCCCGAGAAATTGGATCTTACCGGTGCACTTCTTTCAGTTGTAGAGTTCATAAAATATAGAGATGACACATGTATAATGATCGGTTTTATATACATGTAAACAAGGCTGCGTATACGGCAAGCAACACTCCTTGAGAGGAGTATTCTCGGTCCTCACTCGCTATAAATGCCTGCGCTGAACGAGATATTAGCTTTGTTTCAGACTCTCTAAACTGAATTCAAACGAAACCTCAATTGTCAGGGATTGACCATTGCTTTCGCTTTCTGGTTCTCGCATTTGATGATATAATTACGATATTGTCCTTGCACGGATCGACGGGAATTTTGTTTCCTAGGCAACATTCTTTTCGCCTAAGTATGTGAAACCCACACGGAAGTTGTTGAATCTCTAGAGGGCCACTGTGAACCAGAATGTACCTCTACCAACAGCGCCACGCGAATCAGGTTTCAATACGTATGTGCATTTTCTGCTAGCAGTCTGTTTTCTTCTTTTCGTGTTTCGATTTTTCTTTTTCCGCATTGTGTTATTTATTGTAGCGCATCCCATATGAAGGTAGGAGATAAACGCAGAAAATGTTTGCTGAATATACGTTGAACAAATCAGCAGGATTCAAACTCTCAATACGACGAATGTTTTGGCGCATCTGGGAATTTTCCTTCATTTGGAGGGCACGGCGGTAGAAAGTTATGGTAATTTATGCGGGCTGCTTGTTTTCTATTTTTCATTTTACCTCAAAATATACTACACCGATGGAAACTGAAGAACTCACTTTATATATCAACACACAGAAACAGAGCTAAACTTTTGCCACAAGAGCCATCAGACTATTGTAACCTCGACGGTAGTACAGTGGGCATGGGTTATAACATATAGGAGTTCAGACACTCCAATGACATATTTTATTGATCCAAAAAAAACGGCAGGACGTGGAGCATGGAAGCTTGTGATGAAAAAAATCCGTAAACAGGGGGTGGGTGCTCGAGCCGACGTTTAGACAAGTGGACTTGTCTTCTTCAAGGCTGTAATATTTTATTGATATAATCTATTATAGAGTATTATTAATGAAGGCCTGAGGAATCTGTCCACATATCACGCATGCGAACTTAAGTATGCGTTGTACGTCACAGACTCCGCCCTTTGATATGTTCAAAGCGAACGATGAATGCGACAGATGCTGTCCATCTGGCCACCTTGTATTATTCTGCGGAAGATATTAGTTTATCATCACTGCAGCATGTTCTAAATTTCACGCCTATTTAATATATAATGGTTGAAGTAGTGAAGAGTATTCGTTCTCAACGACTCGGGAACCTATTTTATGCTTCCCATATTGGGCTTAACATCATGGCTGAGACACTTTGTCGAGGAGACGCTACATTTACCTAGAATACAAAGGAATAAGGCGAGATAATAAATGTGTGTTTCTTCAGATACAGACGTCAAAGTACCCAAGCCGAAAACTGTCTACAAAGTGCCCGACGGGACCTAAGAGGCGGGTTATCTGGAACAAAACTAGGCATTCAATCGCCTTGAGGTTATGGTGCTATGCTCGATTTTAGCTCATACTGCAATATTTGAAAAAAAAAAGGAAAATATATATTGATTGTAGAAGAAAGAAGCACACTCTCCTGTGTCAATACGTAGTCGGAGGTTATTGCGTGCAGAGAAGCGCATAGCGCCTTGCATTCAGCTATGAAGAGAAGCAATAAATAGAAGTTGTTTTCGGTGAAACGACGCAAATTGGGCAGTAGGATCTCGAAACAGCTTGAGACTCTTTCTTAGCCTCTGCTGAAGGATTAGAATTGTGAAACTTCCCTTGAGATAAGTCTCACTCTTCTTTTCAGGGTTTACAAATTGTGTCCACGGCCTGTAGTGTCAAGATAAAGCATTAACGAGCTTTTGAAAGGTTTAGTGCGTATCATGTCAAACGCCTATAATGTCGACGGCGTATTTTTAAAAATATGTTTTAGAAATGTGCTTTCAAAATAATAAAGAAACTTAGAGGACGTTTGAGCTTCGTTTACAAGAGCAGAACGCGACAGCGTAATCGGGCCCCGTCCGCAACTCCTTCAACAATGCCGCAAGAAAGGGAGCGTTTGTGCGCCTAACATTAGCCGTTTCAAACTATCTTAGAATGCCTACTGCAAGTACAATTGCGAAGTGCCCATTACAGCTTAATTATTCCTTTTGCGAGTTGGCGAAGTACCCATTACGCGTCCGTAAGGAGCCAAGCGCACCTGCACGCTTTGTAATGGCGGACAGCTTCAAACAACCCCCCTCGTTGCGCAGTTCACATGTTTTTACGCCTGATGCGATTCTACAATACTACCACGCAGGCACTTCACTCACTGCATGGCATTCTTATAGCGTTTTTTCCTTTATCTTTTTTAGATGCGAAGCAGCTTTCGCTCGGGGCTGGGTCCGGCGGTGGAGTTCACGCTCCACTGCGCATGCGCCTACTCTCTCTCCTCTACTCTCCTACGCTCCGCCCTCTCGGCGCCTCATTCTCTCCTGCGCAACGCCGCAATGAACGCCCTCCTACGCTCTCCCCCTCTCGCGCGCCTCATTCTCTCCAGCGCAACGCCGCGATGAGCGCCAACGCATGCGCGTCCCCTCCCCCTCTCTCTCCTCTCCTACGCCTTCCCCTCTCGCGCGCCTGTCGACCGCGTTCCCCGCTCGCCCTGTGAGAATTAACGGCCAGGCTAGAGGGAAGACACGACACGTGTAGCGTTCCGCTTCGCGTTCCACGACGCCTTGAATGGATGGATGCAGATTACGGCGCGGGACTTCGCCTCAGCTTAAGAACCCGGTGAGCCAGCTCCTAAAAAAAATTACACCATCTCCCGCTCAAGCGAACCATCTCTGCGCTTTTCCGCATCCACACATGTTTTCCCTTTAGCGGGAGATGGTGTAATTTCTTTTACGATGCGGTTTCAAGCACTGGCGTAGCTCCGTGGTACAACACCTGCTTGATACGCGGGTGACCAGGGTAGGATTACCACATGGACCGAGGATTTATTATTATTTATTGATTTGCATCTGAATTTTCGCTCATGGACAACACCGAAGCCGAAATTTTTGCGAAACTAGCTTTTTAACGGCATCGCGTTAAACTGTTCTAAGGGCAATACTGAGTGTACCTGAGGCGCCTGTGGGAACACCCTCCCGTACGTTCCCAGTAAAGATTACGTTGCAGCTGCTTTGCACTTTACACGAGGGCTTCGAATGATGTCAAACGACCCTTCCTTCTCCCCGCGTGTTTCCCGTTTTCATATATAAAAGGGGGACCCGTCTAGCAACTCATTCAATTCATTCTAAGACTGCCATGAGTAGACCACGGAAATTAAAGACACCAGAAGATCAGCGTGAACACAATGCTCGACGAAAGGAGCAAATTTGTCTTGCTGAAAATGGTCGCGGAACCAAACACGGTCCACCACACGGACCACAAAGCGATTATCACTAACATTACTCTAAAGTAATAATTAGGTTCTTGGACTTTATTTGCCAAAACGGAGATAAAAACTTAAAGGATGCTCAAGTTTCGTCTTTCAGAGTGGAACACGATAGAGTTATCGGGCCATGTTCGCATCGCTTTCTCATTTGCTTGCAATACTTCTCTTCTCGGGGGACACTTAAACCGTGCTGTGAGGGAAATAACTTCTGTGCGCGTCATATTGGCCGCGTTAACCTTTCCTAGGGTGCCTACTGCAAGTACTGTTGCTAAGTAACCACTACTCCATAATACACCAATCTGCGAAGTAGCGAAGTGCCCACTATACGTCTGTAAAGCAGTAAGCTCAGTAACGTAGCTGCGCACTGTTGTTGCTGTGGCTCGTGAGGATGATGATGGGGGAGTGGGCGGGGTTGGACTCCGGTTTGGTTTTGTTCGTTTACTTAAAAAAATAATCTAAGCACACAGGAGTTACTTTTAGATGCGAAACGCCTTAGGGGCCCGGCTTGTCGTCTATCCATAGACCTCAAGTGGCGTGATCACGCTCAAAATCAAGTGGTCAATACATGCCCAAAACAAGGCTAACAATGCTCAAAACCGGGTTAAAATGAAC
The DNA here is from genome assembly GCF_013339695.2 of Rhipicephalus sanguineus. Taxonomy (NCBI): domain Eukaryota; kingdom Metazoa; phylum Arthropoda; class Arachnida; order Ixodida; family Ixodidae; genus Rhipicephalus; species Rhipicephalus sanguineus. Next base: position 238,688,677 of record NC_051177.1, on the reverse strand, counting down.
GAACGAGGTATAAAATAATTTAATTAACAGAAATAACCAAGAAGTCATCGCAATAATTGATTTAAAGTTGCTAAAACGTTTCGGAAACATGCGGCTGATTTCGGCGCCGTGCAAGAGAGGGCGCCACCACCTTACTAAGAGCCCGATTGCTCTTCCCACGGGCGCAGCTGCAGAACTACATCTGAAGGGGGAAACAACCTGGCGGAACTCGCTGCAGATGAGACGTATATAAACTTCCATAACAGGCAGGAAGTCGATAAAGCGCAACAAAAAGTAGCGTACATATCGCACACAGAGTTGGCAAATCTCCCTAACAAGATTCTACTAGTGCCGAGGAAACCCTACATGTTCACCCTGTGGAGATAGGTTTGCGAGACGCTTACCCTACAAGGCGACCGGGAAGGGACGCGACGTTCTCCACTGCCGCAGCGAACAACGACGCTACGGCCGGGTTCGTCGACTCTCCGGCATGGCGCAGAAAAGGCACTCCAGGGATGTTGTCAACAAACACGAGTTTATTAGCCCAAGATGCAGCACAGTGCGACAATCACGGGTTTGCGGGCCGTCAGGGTAAACCCGCAAGACCGATCGAGTACACTTGCCTGCGGCGCTACGTTTACCACACAAAGAGGGAACCACCGAAGCGCGCGAACGAGAAGTCGCCTGCAAAGGCAGAGCGTGGCCACCTCGTTGCAGGCGTGCGAGCATCTGACGCGGGCAAGTTGGGCAAGCCAGCGCCAGACGTAAGCGAGCTCATGGGAGAGGGGATTGTCACTGTCGTCCAATGAGGACAGGCGCAGCGCAGTGACGTAGGCTAGCACGGTGGCGTGAGCATGTCCGGACGCGTGGCTCGTGCGGGGAAGACCGACGCATGGCTCGCACCAGGCAAAAAGGCCTGGCGGCGTAGCCAAGGTAGCCATGTCACCGATTAACAGCGGTTCCCGGCGCTCGAGCCGTGCGAGGCCAGCACACGCGCTAGCTGGGGAACGAGTCGACAAAGGGCTCAAGTTTGCGTAGCGCCGTCCACCGCCCCAGCGGAGAGAGGGGAAAGCTCCGGTAGCTTGGACGGGTCGCTCTTGGTTTTCTCATATGCGCGCTGAGAACGTGCTCCCCGGGGCTTTTATCTCTTCGTCGTACTCGAAAGCAGGCACGCAGTCTTGCTGCATTGCGAACTCTCACAAAAGTTTAAAAATGACGAAGAGCCAAGAACTGCCCGTCAAGTTCTACCGTTTCCAATGCAAGCAGTGCGAGGAGCAGAGGCGTCAAGAGTGGATTATGGCAGTTCGCCGCGATGCTTTCGCGGTCTTGTCACCTTGAAGCAATTTTTGTCGTAAACAGTATTACGAACTATTAACGGGGAGAAACGCGATGACGTGCTCATTTGAAAGGGAAGTGCGTTTGTGAACCGAAGCATAGACAGCCGCTGTACGTTTTGAGATTGCGCGCTGGCTTTCCGAGTCAACCATTTGTAATGTGACAGCAGCGGAGCATGTGGGCTTAATACACCACAGTTTAAATAACGTACTGTGGGTACTAAGTGTTTAATTCAGCTGATTGCGGTACATTTCCCGTCGCGGCTCCCTGTAAACAGAATTAAGCTGCATGTTTGCACGTTCGATGGGAGCGAAATGCAGTAACACCGTCGTACTTAGATTTAGGTGCACGTTGAAGAACCCCAGGTGGCCGAAATTAATCCGAAGTCCCCTATTAGGCGTGCCTCGTAATAATGTCATGCATTCGGCGCGAAATATATAGCCTTGCATGCGAGTGAGCCGCGGGCAATATACAGCTGCCGCTTTGGAAACGGGCTGAAAAAAGAACCAAGGCGGCAATTAAATTTTCTATGGCTCCGCGAATTCAGATGCGCTTATCATCGGGCACAAAGCTCGGCATAATCATAAACATGCGCGATCCCAGTGGATATTGTATAGTATGATGCTGACCAAGCGAGCTGTCGAAAGAACCAAAGCGACATTCGAATAAGCGAATTTTTTGCGCGTATCAATATGCTGTCAAGGGAGCTCTAAAAAAATCCAAGGTGACATTAAACTTGCGATCCGACGTGGTTATCATTCGATGCAAACCTCGGCAAAAGCGAAAATACCACGAAACTGAACACTACGGATTGTGATGCAGCCAGTGACTCAACAGGGCAGGTGTAAATTTATGCTCTTCACACTGAGCTCGTAATGAATTTAAAGCCGCTCGACAAACTGGCATTCAAACAATCGAAAAGTTATCAATAGAAAAAAGCACGCGAAAGCGTGGTGGATGTTTGCTGACAGCGCCGAGTAGACACGACTGCCGCAACGAATGTGCGTTTTACCGGTAACATAATTACAGAACTCGCGCAGTCACCTCCCTATTCATGTCATACAAATGTAACCGTTCACCATCGGTACGCACGTAGCGCTCGCACAAACAGCATCGTCCTTGACGACCTGCTCGGTCCCGAAAATGTGGTCGATCAACCACCCTCCTCTGGTGAGATTCCCACCGTGAAACGTCTTTTCCATCTCTGGGATCTTTCTAAACGTTCAGAGCAAGCGACACGCGAAGTTGCACGTGCACGGCGAGCAGAAAACAGCGCGTGCAGGGTGCGTGAACGTGCTGAGAAAGCGCTGTCGAAAGGCAGGCGCGGGAAGAGGAGCGACCGCTTTTTGCAAGAAAGGCGGCGAAACGCATGCGACGCAGCGCCCCCTGGCCGAGCTTGGGAGGCCTATTACCACAACCTCAAACATTGCCGTCATTGTCGGTTTGGTACAGAAGCAGGGGGTACTCTACGAACGGGAATCGCCGTGTGTCCGTGCCACGCACTTCCCAGGTTTCACAGAAGTGGAGCTGCTTTAACGCAGGATTTAGAACTACACCAACCGCTACACAAGAACGATTTTATTATTATTTTTGGCCCTTTGCCCGGATCAAAATGCAGTCGACACGTGGGCGGGAACTGAACCCGCGTTCTTGTGCCTAGCATCGTAACGCCATAACCGCTAAGCAACCATGGCGTGTCCCTTCGTGTTTACCTTGTATTTCGCTGTTCGCTACTTGGATATGTAATCAACTCGCTCAGGAAACTATTCTTTTGACGGACATGTACTGGGATGGCACGCGGGTTGCTTTTGCAATCAGCTGAAAGACAGACGTCACCTTTAGGTATCAGCACTTCAGCAATCAGCAAAAGAGGCAGAAAAAATGCGTTCCTTCAATAAAGGTTGTCATCTAGAATGAAAGGTTACTGACCGCTTAATTGTCGTGACCAGAACTGACTGATTCTCACTAAATGAGCACTTAAAAAATGATAGCCGCCGCAAAGCACTTTTGTGGTTCAAGAAAGCCCCTGTTGTTCCGTGTACGAATACAACTGTGACGCAGTGTCAGTTTGGGCCCAGGACCGCTAGCCAAGGGACAATCGAGCTGCGAGTTCACACACACAAATACAAATATATTTACAGGGAAAAAAACAACTATCAATGAATCATCTCTGAAAATAGTTTGTCACATGCAGTCATGTACTAAATCTCTCTCTAAATTAGAAGTCTCGACGTGTTTAGCTTGGGCTTGTTGGACGCAGATCGCTTGGGGCGGCGCTCCACCTGGCTCGTTGACGTCCTCAATGCGAGTTGGCCCACGCCATGTCAAGGCATTCTGCCGCAGCAGCAGCAGGAGGGGAGCGGTAGCTTGAAATCTCAGCAGCAGAGCAGCAGCTCTCAGCCGCCGCGTTCGTCCCAGAAGCACACCGGCGTCGTGCCAGCCAGCCGGAACGGTAGCAGGACCAGCGGCCCACAGCTAACGGGAACTCGCAGCCACTCGGAACGGCAGCCAGAAACAGCTGAACCTCGCCTGGTCCCTGGGCCAGTCACCCAGCCGGAGTACAGGTTCGTTCACGGTTGTCCAGCTATCAGAAACGGCAGCCGGAACAGCAGCGGATCGCCTGCTTCCTGAGCCGGTCACCCAGCCGGAGTCCAGGACAGTACAGCGCCTAGAGGACGTCGCTAATTCCCCGGACCGGACGTCCAGCCGAGAACCGTCTGTGCTTGCACGCTGCGCTCCTCGAAGCTGCTGCTGCTGCTGCTGATGATGATGATGCTCTGAGATGATTGGCACCTACCCACTCAGGGGGATCGGCCAAGAATCGGGCGGATCATATAGTCTGAAATTTTTAAGTGCTAATAGACGCTACAGTATCAATTAGACTGAATGTTTTTTGTTAATGAATTCTAGTTTTAGATTAGACCGTGTTGCATAACCTCCCAAATGGCCAAAAATGACTGATTATGACAATTTAAACATTATTTCACGCGCTTTCTAATCCCTTGCGCTCTTCCTTGTCGTCTTCACGGTGTCACTCTTCTGCCCGTATTATCAATAAACCGATGAGCGAAGCTCCTCAGAAATGGTACGCAAACGACTATGTACGTTTTGAAATTGTTTATTTGCGCAAACGCATGCGGAACGCCGCGCCGCGCTCATCGTCTTTTAGCACCGGCGCGGGTGTGGAGAGAGCATCTGCTACTACCTTCGACGAAGCGCCCGTAGTGTTCTAGAATGATGGTTGTCATTTCACAATACACAATAAAGATGGTGAAAGTGAAGACAACCATTTTAAACAGTTGTGTGCACAGAGCTTACTTATTTCTCTTAACCTCGAATTTTGGTGCGCAGAACCAAACGACTGAAGGCCTAAACATTTCCTCTTAAATTACGGCCACTGCAACCCAAAGGGATGGTTTAGAGAAGGGAGCTTCAACGGCGACGGCGGGCGGGGTGCGGGCCTAAGGAGTTTCGCTCCTAAAGAAATAGGCAGAAGTGAAGGAAATGTCGCAATCAGCCCGCTGTTCTCAGAGTTACGTGCATGGCGTGGAACTCCACAATTAGTTACTATTTATCTAAAGACGCAAAGATAAGTACAAAAAGCGACTGCTATCGATTGTTCTTCCATTGAGTGAACATTACTGGGCAAATTGACCGAAGAAAATGTGAACGACAGAAAAGCATGCAAATGTTGTCCATGTGAAGTACTCCCTGTGTTGTCCGGGAAGCAGGATTCGTGCATTCGCGTTAGTCTAGCTTTCCAGAATTTAGTGATAGTATTGATTCTTTTTTTTTCCTGTGGGTGTGCTGAGAACGGAGAGTGGTTGCACTGCACTCCAACACGATATAGGCTAATCGGCTGTCGCTACGTGACATGTCAACGCTATTTTTCATTTCACATTATTCACCAAGGGAGAGCGATATGAACGAATGAAGGCGCGCTTTTAACCAGAAAACATGGGGATTACTGCACCCTACACCAGGAAAAAGTGTACTTTCGAAGCTTCAATACGGCTGCTTTTCTTTCCCTTTTTTACATCGCGCCTTCATCTGAGTGCGGCCGCCATATCTCCATGAATCGAACCCGTGCCCTTGTCCTTGGATCAGCGCAACGCCATATCGGTAGGCCAACACGCCGGTTAAGGTCTCACATACAGAAGTAGGAAAGGAACAGAGAAGACTGAAGAGCAGAAAGAAGCTAGCTCTACAAAACTTGAGCTCAAGTCGTTTCCACGAAAAACAGTTGGCAGGCACAGTGTGCCTGGTCACGCCGAGAAACACTCCGCTCGCAAACGTGGCAATATCGAGGGTTGTGCACACAGACCAAGCAGCGTACATTGTTGTTTAGTTGCAGTGTATACGCCGCGTAACAGCCGGTGGGACGGTTCGTGTCGTGTGCGGTTACGACAGGCAGCAAACGGCGATTGTGGAGAACGAGCGAAGTTGTAAAAGGTAAGCTCGCTGATAACCACCCCGAGAATGATATATCAGGAAATTAGGTAAAATAAAGGAAGACGTGTTGATACCAGCATAAAAATGCAGGACTTGCTGAAAGTCCCTAATTAATTTTCCGGGGCGGAAAATTAAAGAGCGACCTCCCTCGAGCCAAAGGCGCCTGCATCAAGAGGCAATTAAATGTGCAGCTGCTCTTTGGTTAAGCATCTAATGAACATTGCTGTACCTTGCAATGGTTAGTTTGTACAACACTGGGAGGTGCAAGCACTAACAGTGACTATATCGTGTAATTAGAAGAAAGGAGCGAGTGTCTTCACTCGCTCGCATTTCTGCTGTTCTTACTGGTATGCAGCAAAGGTGTACCAAAATGTGCGTGCGTGCGTCTGTTAAAAAAAAGAAACTTCCTTCGCGCCTAAACCAGCACTGAGAGCACCAGTTGGCTCCACGGCCGTGCGCCAACTATGACTTTCAGACATTAAATATTTGATTGCTGGGCACCCGAACTCAATTAGACATTCTAGGAAAAGTGTGCTCACAAATGGACAACACTGTTTTGAGTGTGCTGTGGTTAATAGTTAGTTCACCCTGCAGAACATTTAAATGCGAAGCATTTCTTAGGGAACCTCACGCACTTTGGGCGTTTCTATCTATCTATCTATCTATGTATCTATCTATCT
>NC_051177.1:238668883-238682131 GCF_013339695.2 Rhipicephalus sanguineus | reverse complement strand
GGGCCACTTGACTCAACGTGCAGAAAACGGGAGAGACCGTGATCTGCGAACCGTGCGGAACCTACGGCTGTGTTCAACCGTTTGCGCCTTTATGCCATTTTAACCAATAACATTTGTTTTTTCTGTCGTAGATGGAGGTCGCGCGCGTCTTCGTTTGAAATTATTTCCTTTTATGTGAAAATTTATTGTGCCTATATTTACGATTTCGGAAGCCTAAAACTTTGTTTTGCCTGCCTATTTTTGGCGCCTAAAACGAGCTTTTTTAATGACTAAAAGTCCGGCCTCTAATGATCACGAAGCAGCACGCACTCCCTTCCTCCTCCTCTCCATCTTCTTCTTCACTCCCAGAACACGTGCGCCGAATTGTTCGGCGTGGGATGCAATAACTGTGACGGGTGAGATAACGCGTTTAGAGACAGTGAAAGGAAGAGAGAGGGAGAGAAACAAAGAGATAGAAAGGAAGAGGAAGAGAGAAATTCTTGACGAAACAAATTTCTTGGCGAGGTGGGATTCGAACCAGCGTACCCACAATCCGAAGGCGAGCATCGTAACCACTGGGCTATCCAGGCACGCCAGCAGAGCATAGCATATATCCTCTTATAGTATTGTATAGCAGGGTGATGGGAAAGGGAAATGAGGCTGAGGAGAAGGGAAAGGAGGAGGTGAGTGTGAGTGATAGTAAAGCATGGCATAGAAAGAAAGAGAAAGATAGAAAAAAAGAGAATCAAGGAAAGAGAGAGAAATAAATAAAAAGAGAGAGAGAGAAGGATAAAGAAAGTGAAGAAAGAGAAAGAAATATAGAGAGGAACAGCAGAGGCAAAAAAAAATACGTAAAAAACAGAAAAGTGAGAGAAGAAGAAACAAGGAGAGGTAGGAAGAAAGATGAAAATAAGGAGAAACAATGAAGGCCGTCCAGCTCCGCCCTTCCTTCAGGCTTGGTACTACGAAAGAGAGCAAATTTTTGGGCCAGATGGTGAACCATTATGTGACTAACAGCGCAAAAAAGGACGAGGGACCATGAAGAAACACAGAAGAGCGCTGACTTACAACTGAAGTTTATTTCTGAAACGAGACAGAATATAAGCAAACGCCACGTGAACACAAAAAAGAAAGGATTGCAAAGCACTATTTACAAAAAGCAAAACAGTGTTATCAGCCCACATCACTTGCGGTGGTCCTGCGCACGGGACATGTACCTAACTTCTTTTTCCATCGAGGCAATGGACGGGACACTCACGCACTTTTCGCCAAGTTTCGCGACTGCAGCACGTGTGACTCTGCTGAGTACAAACCCCTATTCGAGAGGTGCCGATTGGTGGCGCGATGTGCATCTCAATGAAGGCGTGAAATAATTGAGGCTGCAGATTAAGGCACCTTCACTAGTGTGAAGACGCCTTAATTTTTTGCTTCCCTGGAACCAGTATGTGCCACGGCAGAGCGCCGCTCTTCGTAAAACGACGCACGCTGTACCGCCATCTACGGTCTAATGCACTAGTCCAAAGGTCGGGTTTAAAAATGCTATGGCTCTGACACATATTCGGCCTCTTTGTGAGTGTTTGAGCTCAGCGACACGCATGTCTAAATTTCCTTTCTTCCAATTGGTTAGATAACCAGCATTCACGAATGGAGCATAAACGGAAGAAGTCACCGAACATTTTCGGCCGTTCGGAATTCAGTAGCACAGAGAAAAAGCTCAGACTTCTTTATGTAGACGAGCTGTCATTTCAATATGGCTGCCATCGCTGTACAAAAAGCCAAGTGTCGTCTGAAGGGCCAGTGAAGAATACAGAAACTCTAGCTCAACTGTCACTTTCCAGAAGCCAGACTGATGTAACCTTTAGTACAGAACCTTGAAGGCCATTGGTGAATGGAAACATAAAAAAAGATTGATCTTTCCTTCATTGGTATCGGTCATAACGCGAAAGTGAAACGTGTGTATCGTAGCAGTAGTTGCAGCTTTGTTGGACGTTGAGCATTACGAACGCTCACAAAGTACTACTCAATCGTTAAGAAAGTTTGAAGACGTCGTGGCACTCAGGCGTTACAAATATTGTTTTCGCTTCATAACAGCTGTCTCACGTAAGACAGCGTTAGGTATAGGCAGCGTGATGCTACAGCCAGCAGAACGTCCGAAGGGCGACTGTACACTAAACATCCTTATTGCAGCTTCCATCCTCTTTTTTACCCTCCTCGCTGTTTTCAGAGAAGTCTGGGAGGACAGTAATGAGGGAACTCTATCGCCACGTGGCCTTCTTAATACCTTCAGAAAACGTGTAGTCTTGTTTGTGAGAGAAGCGGTAAGTGCAGCCATTAACGTGTCAAAGGAAGTTCACCCAGTAGCTTACTTTATCCGGCAGTTATGTTTTCGACACGTGCCAATAAGGATGGCAAGGTCTTGGAGGGATCTATAGAGAAGTGATCGTGCTTTTTATGCGACCCTATACCCCTTATCCTATTGCAACGGTACAAGCGAGGATCTTGAAACGAATCTGTGCAGTAAAAAACAAAATATATCAATACACCTCCAGCTCGTTGCCATTTAGTTATACTCCATCTCGCCACTACCGTTCAGCGCTACCAAGGCTACGGGCTGCAAGCAAGCCACGCGCTTGCGTAGCAAAACATAGTTCCATATATGATTACCTTACAATTGGCAGGGTTGAGACATTTGCGCTTGTTTGGCACGTGTCAGTACATGATATGTTTATTCTTCTTCGCATTTATGTCGTGTGCCTTTAATTAGTAACCACCAGTAACTTTGGTTACAAATCAACATGGCAGCGCCCATGCAGACGCCACCGCCCGCTTCGATCCGAACTTGCGCTTGCTATTCGGCCACTGCGCTGGCAGCAATAAATAAATGATGAAATGAGCCATCGCTCTGTGCCATCTCACGCTGAGGACAAAGCATCAGGTATATTTTGTCGTTATTTCCGAGATTGCCTGTTTGTTTAGCCACGCCTCCTAAGCCTAACGCGCCGAGAATTTGATAATGGTTCTTGGAATTAGCGCACTATAGTAACGAATACATTGCTGTCGAAGCATCAGCACATTAATATACAGCAAATACAAGCGTCAGTTTGTAACTTACGGGTTACAAAGCGCACGATGACGACTTGATAAATTCGAAGCGGAGGGCACCAGCTGGGATGGGTGCAGCCTTTATTTTTTTATTTTTGAAGCGATGCCGTCTGTTCGCTTTACTCGCGCTACGCGTGCGAGCAGACGCCAGGGAGACGCTGAGCAGACGACGCGACGCAGATGAATACATGCGGAGGGGCTAATCGCCCTTCCTATTGGTTGAGGGGCCCTGTAGCCTTCACAGTGCTGAAGGGAGCTTCTGAGATGGAGTATAGATGTAAGGAAATCAGCAGAAAAGTTAACATCACGGGCACCGCGCAGTCAACGCTGAAATGAAAACAGTGTATTACTCTTTGTTCATCAGCGGGGAAAAAGTGATGTCGTAATTGTGAAAAAGCAATATGAAGACTGATTTTTTAGGCTATCGGTCATGATTATCGCAGTGATGGCACTAAGCATAAAAAGAATTCGTATCTACCACTTCTGTGCAATGAACAAACGCTGGCAGGAAAGCGATGCAACATAGGTGTGCGGTCAAAAAATTCGAAAGCAAATTGGGGACATTCTGGATACACTTTAAGTCTATTTAGCCGTAGTGGTGCTTTCTTGCCATTGTGTGTCCAGTGAACATCAAAGCTGAATACGGTGCTTTAGTCGCTGCGTTCACAGTATATATCCTATGAACTAGCCTGTGGGATATATTTTCCGAAACAACCCTAATATAAAATAAGTTAATAATTGAAGAAGATATTCGCCGATAATAGCCAATGATGACGGAATATAGTCCTGGCATTAGGTTAGCTATTACATTACGTGACTGCCCCTGGATTGCCTAACCGTAGAACGGGACATTGTGAGAAACACTATAATCGGGAATATGAAAGAAAAGAAAGATATAAATGCTTTAGAATTGTTTGCTTCTAACCATAGTTTTCAACCACTCTTCTATGCTGTAACATTCGCAGTGCTCGCCCTCTTTCTACGTCGGGGCTTTCGGATCACATTGCCCCGCTTGCTGTTATCTTGCTGTTTTCTTTTCTTTCGTGCCAACCTGCGATTGGCTGCATAGCGCTTAAAAACGCGCCGCAAGGTGAATAAACTGGGATTGTCTTCCTGGCACTGCTTGAGTCGTCTCGTTCCTGGGCCGGCTGTCGTCCAGCCGCCGAATACGTAACAGCTGGTGGCAGCGGTGGCGGCGGTATGGAGCGCACGTCGAAGGCGGCCTTGGCGTCCGGTTTGGTGAGAGCACGGCTTGCTTGACTTCATTGGGGGCATTAGCAGCATTTACTTGGTAGTCGAGGTTCTTTGTTTTGTTGTTGACTTTGCTAAATAGTAGTACATATCAGGGTAGCACTTGTTAACAGCAGTCATGATCCTCACGTCGTTAACGAAACCCAACCTAGTGCTGCTAGCTGAAGAGCTCGGTATCCCTGTACAGAAGTCTATGCGGAAGCCTGCAATTATCGAAGCGATATCCAAATGCGGAGCAAACGACGACGAAGTCGAGGAGTGTTGGAGGGCAGTCTCGGAAAGACTCAAAGAACGAGAAGTAGACCTGAAGTTAAAAGAGATGCAACTGCATAACCTTGAACGCAATGACAGTTTCGATATGCGAGGATATATGCAACCTTTCAAGGCTGGCAGTGACATCACTTTGTATCTCGTCAACTTTGAGAGGACGTGTACAAGAGCTGCACTTGCAAAAGAGACTTGGTCGCAACGCCTGTTGACATTGCTTCCAAATGAGGCAGCCGATGTAATCGCGAGAATGCCAGATGAAGATGCTCATGATTACGACAAAGTGAAACTTCAGTTGAGGCGAAGGTACAGCTTGTCAACAGAAGCCTTGAGTATGAAGTTCCGTAATACGAGGCGTGGCCAAGGGGAGTCATTTTCAGAATTCGCCTACAGATCCATGAGCTTGTTAGAGGAATGGCTTAAGAGCGCCAACGCATACGAGGACAAGCAACGTCTGATTGAACTGTTTGCGCTCGAGCAGTTTTATGCGTCCATTCCGGACCAAATGCGCCTGTGGATTCAGGACAAGCCAAACGTAGAGACTTTGCAAACGGCAGCCAGCTTGGCGGACGAGTACCGTTCCCGTAGAATGGAAAGTTCGGAAGAACGAAAGAAGCCGTCAGGAGCATTCAAGAAGTTTCAGAAAGGAACGAAAGAAACTAAGCAAGGGAAGCCAGGCGACAGTGTTCCAGCCCAAGGGCATGCAGCCAACGCGAGTGAACCGAAAAGTTCCAAGTTCGAAGAAAAACAACCGCTGGTCTGCTATAAATGCCAACAACCGGGTCACATCGCAGTCGGTTGCCGTCAACCAGCAGTTTCCGTCAATTTGCTAACCGAAGAGAGCGATTTACTCTTGCCCTACACATATGACATGAAGGTGAACGGCATCAGTTGCAAGGTTCTGCGCGACACAGGAGCAACATTTGATATCGTCCACCCGTCATTTGTTAAGCCCGAGAACCTAACAGGTTCATGTGTATGGGTACGCCAGGCACTAGAGCCAGACATGAAGTGTTTGCCAGTAGCCAGAGTCGAAATGACGGGCGCCTTCGGCACATTCGAAACGGATGCAGCGGTTTCCGATGAACTCCCTCAGATAATTCCCTACATTTTTTCTAACCGATCAATGAGGGACTTTCAAAATGCAGGAATGGAACTTAATGCTAACCCTGTAATGGTCGTCACGAGGTCCCAAACAAGAGCGCAAGCTACCAGCGCTACCCGTACCACGGAAATTCCAGACCAGACTGAACCGACACAAGCTACTGCACCAAGCGAAACTGTTCCTGTCGACGCCAATTGTGTCGCGCCAGCCATTGATAACAGCATTCTCGTCGGTAATGCGCTCCCACGTGAAGCGATAAACCCAGTCAGTGAAAATTTTCAGCTTCTAGCGAAGTTAGACAAAAGCGCTCTCAAAATGGAGCAGGCAAACGACGAGTCGCTAAAGACGTGCTGGGAAAAATCAAAACGGAAACAAAAAGGTGCCGTGTCGTTCATAGTCGAAGGCATTTTGTACAGAACATTCAAAAACAAGAAAGGCAGAACCTTTGAACAGCTTGTCGTTCCCAAAAAGTATCGAGTTGCATTTTTGGGTTTGGTTCACAGCGATAGCTGGGCTGGCCATTTAGGCATCAACAAGACCAAGAGCAGATTATTGAACGACTACTACTGGCCGATGTGCTTCAAAGAATCTGAGAACTGGGTACGTTCCTGCAACGTTTGCCAAAGGACTGGGCGGCCAAACGAAAAACTCAAAGCACCTTTGGTCCAAGTGCCTTTGATTGGCGAACCCTTTCGCAGATTAGTTGTCGACATTGTAGGTCCATTACCAGTAACTGCGGCGGGCAACAAATACTTGCTAACACTCATTTGCCCTGCTACCAAGTTTCCGGAAGCAGTAGTGTTACCCGAATTAAGCTCCACTGCAGTTGTAAACGCGCTACTGGGCGTCTTTGCAAGAATTGGATTTCCTAGTGAAATCCAATGCGACCAAGGTTCTGTGTTCACAAGCGCGCTCACCACGACGTTCTTGAAGAAATGCGGCATATCCGTTCACCACAGCTCGGTCTACCATCCGCAAAGTAATTCAGTCGAGAAACTTCACTCTGTAATGAAGCGCATTCTGCGTGCGCTCTGTTTCGAGAAAGGCGCCGACTGGGACGAAGCCGTTCCCGCGGTGCTCTTTGCTCTGCGCTCCGTCACTCACGAAGCGACTGGGTTCACGCCGGCGGAACTTGTTTACGGTCGAGCGCTTCGCTCCCCGCTAACGTTGTTGAAAGAAAAGTGGGAAGACAAGTTCGTAGACAAATCAGTTGTCGAGTACGTGCTGACCTTGTTGAAGCGCCTACGTGAATCGCAAGAACTGGCTCAGATAAACATGGCAGAAGCGCAGCAACGCTCAAAGGTGTACTACGACAGATCCGCACGCGCACGAACCTTCAAGGAAGGCGACAAAGTGCTGATTCTGCGGTCGTCAAAGGCAAACAAACTGGAAGTAGCATGGGATGGGCCGGTCACGATTAAACAAAAGCTCTCCGACACCAATTACTTGGTAACGACGCCCGGTATACGCAATGATGTGACAATATATCACTGCAATCTAATGAAGCCTTTTATCGAACGAACTGAGACGTTGAGCATTGTCCTTAACGAGCCTGAAGAGATCAACGTTCCTCTACCCCAAGTGCCAAGCCCTTGCTCTTCCCCATCAACAGAAGAGATACTCGAATCTGTCACTAAACAAGCTTCTCTAACTGACAAGCAAAGAAAGGAGTTGGAACTGCTTGTGCGCAACTTCAGCGACTTGTTTAGTCCCTCTCCCGGCAGGACAAATCTCGTGGAGCACGACATTGAGTTAACATCCAACCAACCTTTCCGAACCAGGATGCACAGATTTTCACCCCGTCACGAGAAGATCCTGAACGATTGTGTTCAAAACATGTTGACACTGGGTCTAATCGTGCCAGGAGAAAGCGAGTATGTGTGACCTATGTTTATTGTAGAAAGTCCAGGCAAGGAACCGCGACCCTGCATCGATTATCGAAAATTGAATGCGATAACAAAAAAAGCCGGCAGATCCCACGCATTGTGGGAATCGATGTAATGCGAAGCAGCCAGCAAAGAGCTGCATACATCGTCTTGTATGTCATTGAGGAAAATGCGTGTCATGGTTTTCATGTTAACTCCTATTATTTATGTTCGTCACACAGTAACGTCGCGCAATACCAACTTGGGGGTCGATCAACCTAGAGAAACGGCCGCCAGGGCACCATGAGCGTGGCACGTAAGTCATGCTGTACATGACATGCGTGTCATGACGTTCATGTTAACTCGTGTTATTTATGTTCGTCACACAGTCACGTCGCAAGATACCAATTTTGGTGTATATCAAGCTAGCGAAACGGCCGCCAGCGCACCATGAGCGTGGCACGTAAGTCATGCTGTACATGACATGCGTGTCATGATTTTCATGATAACTCGTGTTATTTATGTTCGTCACACGGTCACGTCGCAAGATACCAATTCCGGTGCATATCAATCTAGCGAAACGGCCGCCAACGCCCAATGAGCGTGGCACGTAAGTCATGCTTACATGAAATGCGTGTCATTATTTTCATGATAACTCGTGTTATTTATGTTCGTCACACGGTCACGTCGCAAGATGCCAATTCCGGTGCATATCAATCTAGCGAAACGGCCGCCAGCGCCCCATGAGCGTGGCACGTAAGTCATGCTGTATATGACATGCGTGTCATGATTTTCATGATAACTCGTGTTATTTATGTTCGTCACACGGGCACGTCACAAGATACCAATTTTGGTGTATATCAAGCTCGCGAAACGGCCGCCAGCGCACCATGAGCGTAGCATGTAAATCATGCTGTACATGACATTCGTGTCATGATTTTCATGTTATGACTTGTCATTTATGTTCGTCATACAGTCATGTTACGCCATACCAATTTTGGTGCACATTCGATTAACCAAGCGACCAGGAGAGCACGAAGTCGTAGGCGGCTAGATAGATAGATAGATAGATAGATAGATACGGTCAAAGTCGCAGAATTTCGCTAAGAAATGCTTCGCATTTAAAACAAAGATGTTTCCCATTCCAAACGTTGAGGCCTTGATCGAGAAAGTGTCCGCGGCACGGTACGTTTCTACGTTAGATTTGGTACGCGGTTTCTGGCAAGTGCCACTAACGGAAAACGCCAGTAAGCTCGCCACTTTCATGACACCGACAGGCACATATCGCCCTCTTGTGCTCACTTTTGGCCTCAAGAATGCACCCTTCGCATTTTCAAGGTTAATGCATGAAGTGCTCAAAGGAGCCGAGTCGTTCGCTGTTCCGTACCTTGACGACATAGCTGTTTTTTCGAGCACCTGGGAACAGCATTTGGAACATCTGCAGCAGGTATTCCTTCGAATACGCGAGGCAGGCTTGACTCTCAAACTCGCCAAATGTCGTCTTGCGAGCTCTGAAGTCCACTACTTAGGGCATGTTGTTGGCCAAGGGAAGCGACGTCCTTCCGAAATAAAAGTTGAAGCAATCACTAGCTTTCCTTTGCCGAAAACAAAGACTAACTTGCGTTCCTTTTTGGGTTTAGCTGACTACTACAGAAGCTACATTTCCAACTTCGCAAATATCGCTAGTCCTCTCACAGACGCACTGCGCAAAACTGAGCCAACTGTTGTGCGTTGGAATAAGGCCCGTAAAGATGCTTTTGCTGAGATCAAAAAGATTCTTGTCAGCAAACCGGTCCTCGTGGCACCAGATTACTCTCTCCCCTTTTTAGTTCAGTGTGACGCCAGTGACCGCGGAATGGGCGTTGTTCTAAGTCAAGTGAACGAAAAGGGCGAGGAACATCCTGTTGTCTACGCCAGTCGAAAGCTAACATCACGCGAGCAAGCCTACAGTACAACTGAAAAAGAATGTGCTTGCTTGGTCTGGGCTCTCGAAAAGCTGCCGTGTTACCTCAAAGGCTCCTCATTTGTTTTTGAAACTGATCACTCACCTTTAGTGTGGTTGAATCAAATGTCAAACAAAAACAGCCGCTTGATGCGTTGGAGTCTAGCACTTCAGCAATTTGATTTCTCGGTGCGGCACAAGAAAGGCAAACATCATTCTAATGCTGACTGCCTTAGCCGAACCTAATAAGTGTTCCTTGTTTCTTTATTTGTGTGCATGCAACTTGGCGCAAGTATTTTTTTTTTTTTTTCGTGTTCGGCTTTCACGTTATCTGCTCCCAGTGAAATCAACAGTCGGGCTTTTCTAAGCTTGGGCGCCAGGTTGCTTTTGACGTCGTTTCTGCGTTTCTTCCGCTCGTCCACTGAGCCATTTCAGATCTTGTCGTGCCGGATGGCGAGATCAACCCTGCTCCAGGCGCCTGCAGCCACCTCCCGTGCTGCAGCCAATCGACACTCGGCGAGTGGTGAACATTGCCTCCTCTTGGCCTTTAATGCCAATCTTCGCGGGCGTGTTCCAGCCAGAAGACGCGCAATGTCATCTCCATTTCCTTCTGCGGTGGCTACTTCAACGACCAGTCCCACCATGCACCTCAGCGTCTTCGCCCACGCCATGCACAAGGACAATATGACCGTGCGAAACGTGTCAGTGCTGTGCTTGGACAAACCTGCCGACGTGTTGGCTGCCTGTTCCCACCTCCAGCCGTTCATGAAGCGTCATCCTCTTGAACGCCTTCCGCTATGGGTAGCTTTGGCCGAGTTGTAACATTCGCAGTGCTCGCCCTCTTTCTACGTCGGGGCTTTCGGATCACATTGCCCCGCTTGCTGTTATCTTGCTGTTTTCTTTTCTTTCGTGCCAACCTGCGATTGGCTGCATAGCGCTTAAAAACGCGCCGCAAGGTGAATAAACTGGGATTGTCTTCCTGGCACTGCTTGAGTCGTCTCGTTCCTGGGCCGGCTGTCGTCCAGCCGCCGAATACGTAACAATGCATAACATGAGATAAGGCATACTTGAATATGGACTAATAATTAGGTGTGTTCAGTGTTTAGGTGTGCATAACATGAGATAAGGCGTACTTGAACACGGAAAAATAATTATGTGCGTTCAGTGCTCTACAATGCAGTCTGGTACTTTGTTGTATATCGGATGCTTTGAAAGGCCGTCTCGGGTGATCCATTTATTTCGAATTAAAGATCAGTGCTGCAGACATAATTTAGTTTACCCTCGTTTTTTACATTGAAGATATAATATGGTCAACGCAACGGGATTCTTGATCTTAGTTCCAGTGTTATTGTGGTTTTGAAGCGTTCCTGTATCAATAACCTCCTGCGTAAATATTATGCCGATGGGTGATAGGTGGTTAATGGAAATATTCATGGTTAGGCTATTTGAAGTGCAGCGGTGCTTCATAAATAATGTGCAAAGAAACTGCAGTACAAATAAGCTAAGTACATACGGCACCAGACAAGAAGTCTCCCTAACGAAACAGGACGTGACAGCATAATATATGACTGAGTTACAGCAGAGGAGTATTATTAAGTGCGAATACGTTCGTCGCTTCGTTGCGTTTTCAATTTTCGGTGAGTGTGCACGAGCGCTTAATACGAGCCTGTCAACTAATACTCGTACTCTTGGTTAACGCTATTACAGCTCTAGGAGACTCGGTTCTTTCTTCCTCTAGTCATTCATATGCGATGCCGAAAACGTACCGAAGCTACTTTCGGTACGTTTTCAACTAACTTACTCTAAAAAAACTTGCGTGTGTTCTTATTGGTTCTCCTAACCTTCGGTCCACTTCACGGCGTATGAATTGTTAACAAAATACTGGTGATGTCTAATAATAATAATATCTGAGGTTTAACGTCCCAAAACCACCATATGATTATGAGAGACGCCGTAGTGGAGGGCTCCGGAAATTTCGACCACCTGGGGTTCTTTAACGTGCACCTAAATCTAAGTACACGGGCCTCAAACACTTTCGCCTCCATCGAAAATGCAGCCGCCGCGGCCGGGATTCGATCCCGCGACCTTCGGGTCAGCAGTCGAGTGCCATAACCACTAGACCACCGTGGCGGGGCGCGGTGATGTCTAGGTTATCATATGTTACCATGGTATGTTATACGTTTACAAGAACAGAATGTGGCTATCGCTAATGGAAGTTTCGTTCCAATAGCGATGGACACACGGCGGTTCGCTCTTTTGTGCAGATGAAACTAGAAGTTTGCTGCTCACGCAGACAGGGGCTTAACGGCAGTACCAGGCCACGAATACTGCGTTTACCGCAACGCCGTGCGGTTCATGGACGTGTATAGAACGCTACGGTTCACGAAGTTTAACTTATGAAACAACTTTTGCCGAGTTACTTGAGGTTCATATTAGGACACAGTTCAGCGGTAAGCGTAAGATACTGAGCGGAAATAGCATGATCGTCATGTATGCACACTGTAGAAACTGGAACATGACTTTTTTCTGGAATAACGATATTGCGGACGACGCAGGCATGGGGGAGGGAAAGGGGAAATGTTCGCAATACAGAAACGGACGTAAACGGCGTCTGTTAAAAGACGCAGGTACAGGTGCACACAAAATAATTTGGAGCGCCAGACCGGTGGTCGCTCGTCGGCGGAGCGCACCCGCGGAAAAATACAGCCATGAGCAGCGTGTCCGCCGCATCATTAGCAAGCAAGCCTTGCTTCCTACTGTATCTAGATAGGCGTTGCATCGCGTTAAAAGCCATGCTGCTTGTCTCTCTTAGCGCTGCGACAACAGATGCGGATGGGGGGGGGGGGGATACATTTAAACGAGGTATCTAAAACCCTAGCTACCAACGCGTGTCAATGCCTAAAAAACATCCAAGTACCATCTAGCCTTGGGTGCAGCTCAAGCGCGACTGACGTCAATTCCGGTGGAGTGCGCATCACGTTCTTTTATTATTCGCTGCCATGACCATTCGCACTGTCCGACGCGCCGCGCTGCAGCTTCACGAGTCCTTCGCGAGCAACTGCCACGGCCAAGTTCGTCGCGACAGAGTCGCGGATATAGCAAGGCAACACGGGTGAGAAGTGCGTGATCACGGGCAGGCAACCACAGCTAGCGTAGAATTTACGTATCGACAGCGCTCGCGCGTCGTGAGAAGCAAACGAACGAATAATGTATAGGAAAGCGGATGCGCACGTCACCGTAAGTGATGTCACGCAATCTTGAGCGGCCCAGTGTCGGATGGCAATTTGGCATGATCATGGGCACGTGCTCGCAGGAGTCCGTTAGTTTTGCTCACCCGACTGCACATTAAGCAAAGACAGAGACGGACGTGAAGTAACCGGAATGGAGAGACAGGTCACGTGTCTCCAACGCGGTGAACTGAATGAAATGTCTCGTATTGTCTATTTCAAAATTACGAAGCTTATAATTTTAATTGTTAATTTTCATACCAACTTTCGATGCTGCATACACCCTACATCATAAGAAGGGTGCCGACTTGGGCTTGTTGGTTTGTCATCCTCGTAAACTGTTGCGCGTTAAAGACGTAGACAGGGAACACAAAAGAGACACCCACGGAGCGCACCGCGCGTGCGCTGCGTGTGTGTCTTTTTTGTGTTCCCTGTCTACGTCTTTCACGCGCAATGGTTTACGAGGACCCAACAACAACTGTCTTTTTTTTTCTGCTGCGAGTAAATACC
>NC_051177.1:238650324-238668783 GCF_013339695.2 Rhipicephalus sanguineus | reverse complement strand
AGGCTCGTATCTGGCAAGCCATCCCGATCGGCGAGAAAAAAGACGCTTGTTGGCTGTTATCGAGGAGCTCACTCGCTCTGATCCCGAGCTTCAAAGATGCTATTAGGACTCCGTGAAGAATATAATAAATTTCCAGGCGAGAGCTAGCGTAACTAACGGGCCCATTCACAGCAAGTGAAAACTTTTTTATTTCTTTTTTTCCCGATGAGGGCACTGCTGAAACAAGTTTTAGGCAGTCGACTGAAATTTTTGGGGCTGCAGCTGGCAATTACCAGCCACACCACGGTGGGTGTTTGCTACAAAGCCGAATTACAAAACTTTTCAGAGCCATGGCATAGCGGCGACCGAAATTCGCGACACCGGCACGGGTCCCACATGCTCGATTCGGCGCGCGATGTCGGAAAACAGTAACGTTTCCACCATAATCGGATGTGCCGTAATTCAGGCTGTTGCCGTGCTTTCATGCGATCTTAGCCCGCAGCTATATTGCTTTTTTTTTTTTGCGATAGCGATTATATAGACACTCCGACGCGAATTTTTTGCCTTCGCCATGATCTTCCCTATCAAGTCTAAATCGCGATTACATCACCCCGCGCGTCGCATGCTCCATGTGCGAGTGAAAGTGCGCGAGCGCTGCCGACGAACGGGGCTTAGGCAGAGATGAAACGAGCCGACCGTCTCATTCGCGCGATGAGACTAAAGATACCGTGCGCCGCACTAAAGATACCGTGCGCCGCGGTATCTTTAGTGGGGATCAGCAGACGGCTCATACCTTTGTAGGTGTTGTGCTCTTATTGCAAAACTTCCGTTGAAGCCATAGCAGTGGCAGATCCCGGGGGGGGGGGGGGTAGCGGCGATCGCCCCCCCCCCCCCCCAAGCCAGCCCCCGCCCCCTCCCTTCAGTGCCTGTCGTCCACCTCCTTTGTCAGGCTTGCTTGTCGAGTTTGCCCCCTTTGTCAGGTTGCTTTGCCTGCCACTGTCCAAAAGGGGTAAAGAGAATCTTGTCCCTGCTCTCTACCTCTCATTGCTCTACCCTTTCCTGCTTCCCTATGCACATTTCCAACGAAGGCTTCTTAGGCACCGCCATAATCCCCTCTGGGCTGTTGTAAATATGCGTGACCCACCAAAATGCACTGCTGAGCATTGGCTTCAGCCTTTGTACCCCCCCCCCCCCCCATTATGTACCTGAATCCGTCCCTGAGCAATAGATCATAGATATGGCACTTCTCTTAGTGCAGCGGCTGCGTTTCCTGAAGGAGCGAGCTGCTAGCCTATATTCATATAAAATTTCTCTTTGTTGCTATCGGATTTACTATTTTGCTCTCGCGGTGAAACTGACTCTTTTTTTTCTAACGTGGGATGGTTTTCGATGTTGTGCGTTCGTGGAGAGCAAATAGTTCGGTTGGGCAACATGATAGCAAAGGCATTGCATTGCTCTGGGCAACGCGCGAGGATTTGACAACAACCCGCAGCAGCAGAACAAGCGCAATTCCACAGTGCATTAAACCCGCATTTGTTTCGTCTTTACATGTGACACTCTGGCAAGGCATCTAACTGTGATTGCTGCATCTCAGGCTCAACAAAATTGATTTTTTTTCACGCAAAAAAATAATAAGTTTTTTCATGTTGCCACGTTAGTCGAGCATTCTTGTGGCCTTTTCAGTTTAAGATTAATCCTTCAGTAACTATGCCTTGCATGAAAGGTCGAATTACAGTTTAACGAAGTTTTGATATAACGAAGTGAGTTGCCGCTTTTACCAACTTCGCTATATTGAGGTTTATCTGTTCTATGTACTATTCAAATGGGATTAAGTCGTTTTCATTTTCTAAAATGCGTATTAGAAAGTGACATCACCGAGCGATATGGTCTCTACCCATCTTGACATGAAACAAACTTCTGTTTCACTCAGGGAATTTCAGCAAAAACACTCAGGGAAAACCTGGAAAACTCAGGGAATTTAGAAATGTCAACTCGGTAGACACCCTGTTTTAAGTACAGATACAAAAATACTGGGCCTAATTTCACTCACGTAGTCCCTGAAGCATTACACCTGCAAGTAGTAAGCAGTATGGAGTTATTTTTATTTATTTTTTATTTTATTTACAAATACTGCTATCTCGATAGAACGAGACATAGCAGGAGTGGGTACATAAGTAAATAAAACTACAAGCATACAAAACATTGAATCATACAAAGCAGAAGAGGGGACACAAGTTACAATGCATGATACTCGACGTACAATAAGGCATCATTAATGCATCACAAAATGTGGTTCGGCAATTCTTCCACAAACTGTTCATTTGGCCTTTCCCGCAAGAGGCCATCTAGGCTGTTCCAAATTTCGACAACGCTTGGAAAAAAAGAGTATTTAAAGCAATTTACAAATGGCTGAAAAGGAATAATATTAAGTGGGTGGGATCGGCGCGTGGCACGCCTAGTGGAATGACTGAAATGTATCGGCGCTTGGATGCGACTGTGGCCGTGTACAATCTGATGAAGCAGTGCGATACGCTCAAGCATGCGTCGATGAGCCAAAGGTTCTAACGACAAAGCGCATGCGTGAGCAGAAGGAGAAAAATCGCGGTCATATCTGCGAAAAATGAACCGTATTGCTTTCTTTTGTATGGCCTCAAGCTTATTAATGTCAACTGCAGTGTAGGGCGACCATACCACCGAGGCGTACTCTAGTAACGGCCTGACGAGGGATTTGTAAGCAGTTAATTTGCAGTCCCTGGTAGAGTGCTTGAGGGTTCGTTTCAGGTATCCCAGTTTCCTAAGTGCCCTAGCACAAATGGCTTCAATGTGCAGGTGCCACTTTAGATCTTCGGTGAAGGTAATTCCAAGATATTTAAATGTTTTCACAGAGTTAAGGTAGTGCCCATGGTAACTGTAGCGGAAAACTAGCGGCTGCTTTTTGTTAGTAAACGTCATTTGTACAGTCTTTTGGTAATTAATACTCATTTGCCACGCGGTGCTCCATGCACAAAAAGATGAAAATACATTGTTGAGACCCTCTTGATCACGTATGTTAGTTACACAGGTATAAAGCACGCAATCGTCAGCGTACAACCGCAGTCTCACCGGTGTGTCCCTAATGACCTGTGCTACATCATTAATGTAAATAATGAATAGCAGGGGCTCAAGAACCGAGCCCTGCGGTACACCGGAAGTAACCGCGGCCGACGGTGACTGTGCGTGATTGAAAGTGACAAATTGTGTCCTTAAACGTAACCAATCAGCTATCCAACCTAGTATTTTCTCGTTACTAATAATTTTGCTGATCCTAAAAACAAGTTTTCTGTGACACACCATATCAAATGCTTTTTGTAATCTATAAATATGGCATCAACTTGACCTCGATTATTCAGGGCTGAAGCGATGTCATGGGTGAATTCAATGAGTTGGGTAGTTGTGGAAAGGCCAGGGCGGAAACCGTGTTGATTCTGCGATAGTATGTCATTTTCAGAGAGGTACCGAAGAATATGCTTATGAATTATGTGCTCTAAGAGCTTGCAACAAGTACACGTTAAGGAAATAGGCCTGTAGTTGGAAATTTGTTGCTTATTACCCGATTTAAAGACAGGAATTACATTGGCGATTTTCCAAATTGTCGGCACTGTACATGTGTCTAATGATTTACGAAAAATTATCGCTAAATAACGAGCGTTCCATTCCGCATAACGCTTCAAGAACATATTTGGTATTCCATCCGGTCCGGCACTTTTATTAGTGTCGATGTTCAAGAGAAGGTTATAAATGCCGGTATAACTAATTTCAAGTTCTGGAATCGGACATATTTCCGGGTTATCATCAATATCAGGGGTAGTAGCGCTATCATCTCCAAATACAGATTTGAAATAGCCATTAAATGCTTCCGATATTGTCGAGGAATCTGAACAGGACACTTCATTTATTACAAAAGATGACGGGCAGGGAAGTAGTGGGATTGATGGTTTGCCAAAACTTACGCGGATTGGTTTTCATAAAAGAGGTTAATGTGGTATTGAAATAAAACTTTCTAGCTTTAGTCATTTTTTGCTTTCAGTTCAGACTTGAGCAAGTTAATTAGGTGTTCCCCTTCCGTGTTGTGTACATTGCGTCGTTTCCGCAGGCGCTTAACGCGACGTTTGAGTTGTATGATGGGCCTGGTGTACCATGGGTGTGTAGCATGACGTTTTATAGTTTTCTGAGGGACAAACTGTGCAATGCACTCCCTAGCGATAGTATAAAAATGGTTAGTCAATGTCTCGACACTACAGCGATCACTACAAGACATGAAATCATCAAAACATGTTGCCAGCTTAGCAATAATAGAAATGTCGTCAGCACGCTCAAAATTAAGGACAGTTTTAAACGTAGGTCTCACTGGTACACAAGCAACATTTAAGTGAACAATAACGACCTTATGGTCAGAAATTCCGTCAACGACATTGCACTGATACCCATTGTTTACCAACTGATCACTGACAAAAACAAGATCTAAGACTGAATCTTCGCGCGTTGCATCATCAACCAGCTGTGATAGGTCAAAGGCTACAGACATGTCTATTAACGAATCACTAATTGTCCTATCACGGCCAGTTGATGTTAACAATTTCCAGTCTATAGCGGGTGCATTAAAATCACCGGTTAATACCAGTCTAGAACTGTTCAGCTTTTGACCGACAATATAATCACTGATGACCGAGACAATGTCAGGGGCAGAGTTAGGGGGGCGATAGATGGCACCGATAACAATAGCGAGACCATAAGCTTTAATTTGCACCATATTGATTCAACATTCGGTAGTTCTTCTAGTAAAGAGAATTCAATACCACTTTTAATAAAGAGTGCCACTCCGCCACCACGGCCACAAGGCCTGCCTTTCCTTAGAACCGCGTAACCAGGAGGCAAGAATTCATCATCAAGAATGGACTCAGTGAGCCAAGTCTCGGTTACACAGATAACCGATGGATCATGACATTCAATAAGCCAGTTAAAGTTCTCAATTTTATTAATGAGGCTACGCGCATTTAGATTCAAAAGCGTGAAGTATTGCGCTTGAGACCGTCAATCATTGCCAGTTCCGGTCAACCGACGGCTTACGCTGACGATAGCTTTCTTCGTATCATCCCAAGAGTACCGAACGTTCACTTAAAGTTCTGTGCACTTAGTTGATTGCGGCATCCCAGCAAAGCTGCCATCAGCCCAGCTGTTTTAGAGTCAATGCCTTTTGGTTTTTTGGTGTTATGTGCACGGTTATACGTAGATCTACGTCATACTGTGAGATCTCTGATATCTGCTTGAAGACACGTGGTATACCCTTTCAATCATTTTATTTCTAGCCCGCAAATTAATAATAATAATAATAATAATAATAATATCTGGGGTTTAACGTCCCAAAACCACTATATGATTATGAGAGAATTTCGACCGCCTGGGGTTCTTTACCGTACACATAAATCTAGGCACACGAGCCTCAAACGTTTTCGCCTCCATCGAAAATGCAGCCGCTGCGGCTGGGATTCGATCCCGCGACCTTCGGGTCAGCAGTCGAGCGCCGTAACCACTAGACCACCGTGGCGGGGCCAGCCCGCGAATTGTCTTGTCAAACTTGTCACTGTTCGTGACACACCTGCGTCACTTCTGTCACCTGCTGCTTTGCGCTAAAGTTAATTGACTGTAGTTGACTGCGTTCAGAATAGGTACAATTCCAGCCTGACAAAAGATCATCAGATTCAGTTCATGATGAGGTCAGACGGGTTGATGAAGACAGTAACATGGACAGCAAAAACAAGGCGGGGCACGTCGTGAAAAAAAGTTTGCATGCATAAAACTCACTGGGTCCCCTTAGGCATCTGCTTTAGATGACTGAAATGCTTGCTAAAGCCATTTACTGTGGCTATTGTGCCGTGCACTTTATATAGTGCGAACACCGCTTTTTTATGTTTTTACTAACGCCAACACTGCAAAAGTGCAGTGAACGCGCGGCTCGTGCACCTTCAGCTGCGCTTGAGAGAAACACTGCCTTTTTATACCTTTTGTTTCTCACACGAAGAGCGTAAAGATGAAGTGCACGCGCAGATTGAATGGCCATGAGGTATTTTTTTTTGCTTTATTTCACTCATGCTAGCTTTTTGTTGAAGGTCACATTCGCACGAGACTTATAAGGCCTTTTGTAAGTTGTGAAACTAATGTGCCCTTTGCACATGATTCGTCATATTTTTTCACATTGATCTAATCTACGTTATGGTAATTCTAGAGTTCATTTCATGCTTAAACACGACTGGCCATTATTTAAAGGTATTGTTTATTATTCATTTCATTATAAGAAATGAGGTGCCAGTGCCTGTTAAGTCCCAAGACATAGATAATAGCAAGAAACAAACTAGAAATTAAAGTTTACTGTCTGTTCTTCTTCAGTGAAGCACTAGTACTGGGTTTTAATGAAATTCAAGTCGTTAAGCATTTGAAGGCTGACGAGGTATGCAGCACTCAAGGTTGGCAAGCCTTGTACGACTATGTACTCCCAGTTTTTAAAACAGTGGTAGTGCAAGGATTGCTGCCGGAGCCAACATTTCAACAAATGGGCTCACCTTCGTCAAATCCTCGATGAAGACAACTTCACTTGTTGAAACGTTGGCCCCTACAGCATCCCTTTTTCAGCCACTGTTTATAACTTCAAACCTCTGGAGCATGAAACGGGAAATCTGTCGCCCATCCATTTTGTAGTATGTAGCTACAAAGGAAGAACATTAGGATTTCTCAGAAGTGTTTTGATGTGCCATCTCTGTTATTATCTGGACCATCATTCGCATTAAAGAGACAGTGGTTCCTTTTTATTTGCATGTGCTCAGGATACACGGCTTAGTGAAGGATACTTGGTATGCGGTCGACCCCCACACATGTTTGGAGAACTGCACAATGCTTCCCTTATTTATGACAATTTTTGGACACATTTCTTGAAACTCCCTGTGTAAAGAAAAGCTAGGTTAATTTGCGTTGTTATGCTGGCATAAACTCTATGGACCATCAATATAACCATTCTCTTGGTTACAAGGGAAATTAATGCGAAATGTTCTTTCAAAGCACTGGTCCTGAAACTGAACATTTCTTGTTTGGATCACGTTATGCGAGCTGCTTGTTCTGTAGAGTGTAATTCAGAGCTAGCCCATATTGAGGATTAGAGAAAATGAGGTTGCCCCTGCAAGAGTTGGTATTTTCCAGGGCGCAGGGAAAATTCTCCGTGGGCTTAAGAGAACTCGTAGTAAATAGACCTCTGTGTTGTATGTATGCTCAGGTTGTCACCAGTAGTTGACAGTGACTAGATAGTACTTAACAACAATTAGTGCTTCACAGAAATACGAGTCTAGTACATAGCTTAGTTCTGAAGCTGGAACCACGGCTCTGAAACTGGCACGTTTAACACATTACTTTCAACAGATTATTTTTAACGGCTGTGATGTTGCTTTCTTTTATTCTCTCACTTTTATAATGCTCCTGCATTTCTTAGCAAAACCAATGCAGTAGCGCTAGCTTGTTTTGTTTATTCAGGTCTCATTTTTATGAAGCTATTTCTCAACGTCACCTTCAGCTTTCTAACACTTCCGTCATTTATTTCTAGTGCATTAATTAGCACTATGATGTGTGTTAAATGTACTGACTGAAAGAACAGGCAACAGCTTGAAGTGTATGCATTATTTGCATATGTAGAAAGCACATTGTTATTAATTTTTTATTGTTTTGGACATTTAGCTTGATCCATACATGCACGTTTTTTTATATCTATTCAGGAAGACATGATTATTCTGAGATTTACTGTGCAGGCATAAAAATGTTAAACAGGTTTTCCCTTTGTTAACTACATGGGCTCTTCTCTGGTGCAGCTTTTCGAAGGCTTGAAAGCCTACCGTGGCCACGACGACAAGGTTAGACTGTTCAGGCCAGAAATGAATGTACGACGACTTCTAAATTCGGCTGCGAGACTCGACCTTCCTGTGAGTATTTGTGGTTTGTACTTTACATATAACTACCTAATTGATTAAAAGGGGCCCTGCGACACTTTTTCAAGTAATCGTCGAATGGCTTCATTAAAGAGCTTATTGCTTCACGAATCGACTGCTGCAAAAATTTTTAGAATCCGTCAAGTACAAGCGGAGTTACAGGGATTTGTCGCAAGTTTCAAGCACTTTCTCTCTCCTTTCGTATTAGTGAGAGCGCTGAAAGCTTCGCAGGGAGAAGGATGACGAGGGGGTAAGAAGCTTCATCCCTTAGTCAGTGCACGTCATGACTTTGAGCACTTTTTTTTTTCGAACGCACAGCTTACTTTCAGTGTGATCGCGAGCGCGCTCGGGCAAGTGGCAGCCTCGGTAACTATGTGGGTCACGATGCTCAAATAAGCCAATGGTTGTGGACTTTGGGTTGATGGCATGCTCATTTGGGTCAGCGCCTCCTTTACCTTTCTGTGCCTGTGCGAAGGAGAGGATTGCAATGGGAATTGGCCGTTGGCGTTAGTGTGGCTTTTAGCCGCCAGGCACCGCCACTGGAGTAGACCCGCAGTTGCGTCATCGCTCGCGGAAACAAATGCTGTGGCTGCGTTCGAAGGTGCTATATGGTTCAGTTTTTGGCTGTATTTGCGTTGTTTTAAATATAATGAAAACTTGTAAACGGGAATCACGAAGCACTTGTCGTTCTGGCATGTGTCATTCGCGGCCATTTGATCGACATGCTTGCGCGTTGTCTGCTAGGTCGATACCAGAGAGAGCATGTCGGTGAGTGCGGAAGATTGTTTTGTCGCCATTACGTTCACTTGACTGAGAGTGTCGGTCAAACGCAAAAACTGATCGTCAGTGGCGTCAACACAAATGATGCAAGAAATCATCATTGCGTGATGACGTCATCATATGACGTCACAGATCATAAAATTTTGTGTCATCATCGTGATGTCACATAATGTGACGTCATATTAGATCTTCGCTTGGTCAAAACGGGCCGATCACGGAGGCAGTGCATAAACAGCTAAGGTGCAGAAAGCTTGCATTGCCTCTGATCCTTGAGGCTGTAAGAAAACCACGTTACGTGCAGAAATATCTCAGAGGGAGGCAGGAGATGTTCAATACATTGACTGGGAGGAAAAAGAAGATGGCTCTCGCCTTTCAGTCTTCTTAGGTGAATGCATAGGGGACCCTGTGAGTTTCTTTTTCTTTATCAATGAAGGGAAATAAAAAAAACAATCGTGATGTCCTTCCGTTCCACTTGCAGAGTGGAACACAACAGTATGACATACTAAGACATGTGAATGACGTGGTTGCAATAGCCTGAAATAGAAAATAAAACACAAATACTATCAAACTTGAATGCAAGTATCGAACCGGCGGCACAGCCTGACAGACTGCCTGCAGAATACGTACAGTGGGGATGGAAAAAAACGCGAACATGTAGCATCTACATCCTTTGCTGTTTCACATTTATTTTCAAGTGGTTGTAGCCTAGATGACTGATAAAAAGACGAAGCCATTCATGATACAATCAAAGACCATCTAGCAACTTTTTATTGCCACCACGGTCAGAGTTTGATGAAAACAGCACGCCGCTATGTTCGCGCTTCTTTTCATCCCCCCTGTTCCTCTGAAAGCCTGCGAGAAGGACGAGTGCAATTAAACTCGGAATCAAACACGAATTCGTGAGCTTTGTAATATGCATGGCTGTTCAGCGCCAGCTTCCCGTAGTCTACTCGCACAGTGTCACCACGTGGCAGTGGAGAGCGGAGGCGGAGCGTGCGCTTGACGGCCCGAGGAGAACATGTGCTGCACTATAATGTTTGGCTTGCGTGTGTTCTCAGGAACCTCGGCTACCATTCAGCTGCGTTTTCTGACAATGCTGAAAAAGTTTTGCAGGGTCCCTTTAAAGGGGTGGAGACACCAAAGTTTGAGGCTATAAAAAGCCTTCTGCAGGCTTCCTTTGAATGCAAGGACACTCAGCACGAAGTGTTGGACCCAGCAAACATTTATAGAATATATTTTAATCCGCTTCCACAGTGTGACTAAATGCTCATTGTCACAATCGAGACCCATCGCTAGTGTGATTGACACCGGCGTCACTGTGTAGGAAGCGTAACAAAAGTAAGTTTTAGTGACATTGGACCGCATTAAAGTGACGTACAATGAGTGGTGACTGACAGCTCCGTTGCAGCAGGAAAGCCTAGGGAGCAATGACTGTGAGCCCACATTCGCCCGTTTTTCTCAGCATTTAGCTGAACTGTCCAAGCTTGCTGGCATTTTGCAAAGTGCTTTGTATCTTCATGTGAACCTGCGAAGATGGCATTAAAGAATTTTTATTTGCTCGCAGACTTCTTTGTTTTAGCATACCGGGTTAACATAGCCGTAAACGTGAGAGGCCAGATACATGGGTCAACCTGGTGGCACAAAGATGAACCAGGCAAGCACAGAATTGTTGTTACAGAAATATAATGTATTCTACTTCTCTGCTGGTGTAAATTCTCGGCAGTGGCGTAGTTCCGAATGCGTTGCCTTTTAGAGTGCAGCTCTAAGGTGCCCGTTCCTGCGTTGAGCGGTGTCGACGGCGGCAGCGTAACTGATAGAGCGAACGTGGAGTGCAGTGAGCCGCTGTGTTAGCGTCTGCAATGCCTTGGGCCTGCTCGCACTTCTTGTGACAGTGCCCGCGTGCGAGATGCATGCATCTCGCACATGGGCACAAGAAAGTGGGTTGACCTGCGAGGCTTGGGAGAAGAAGAAGACGTGCGTTGGTTGATGGGACACTTTGTGTGTGGAACACTGGCGTACTTTTAGATTTTGCATCTCGTTTTCTGGGCAGAAGTACGCCCACAATAAACAAAATTTAGAGCGCCGCTTTTAGGCGTGCCTGTTCCTGCTTTGAGCGGCGTCGGCATAACCGGCAGAGCAAACGCAGAGGATGAAAGACTGCAATAGCGAGGAGAGCGTGAGGAGGAGGGAACGATAGGGGTGAGATGACAGGTTCCGCGGCACCACAGTAGTGCGTGCCGTCGTGCAGTCACCGATGACATCATCACTAAGGTATGCAACGAGGGCATCCACAAATATCATATATGGAAATGAAGTGTGGCATGAACGAAGGCCTGTGTGCAGTGGCTGTTGTGGAACGCTGCGATGTGCTGCCTTCCACTGTCTCCAGGTTAGCGAGGCAGTCGCGCCTCAACTTTTCGCAAAATCAAAACACGTAAACAGCTGTGCCCAGAATTTGCATTAGGCAATATCATAATCGTCGGTGAAATTTTAAAACAATTTTTCACCACGGACACTCAGCGAAAGCAAAGAAACGCACCTGTAATTGTGGCTGCACGAAGCGTCACAAGATGTTAAAACCATCATCTGGTAACCCAATACTCCGCGAACATCTCTGCGTATACTGGAATAAGACTGAGTGTACATGCTAATATCCTTACATGCTAATATCCTCTATTAGAGAATTTTAGCGTTGAAGGCATCCGGACGGTTGCTCACGTGTGTATGCCAGCGCAGACAATGTAGCACTGCGTGCATCACAGCTTTGTAGGCCCACTTGTTCAAGCCTCCTACACAGTGACGTCACTGTCCAACTCGGCGGCCAGAAACCGAAACCGAAAGTCCTTCACATAAGGCGATATTAAATTATTTAGCGAGAATACATTAATCTTGAAGCGCGTATCGTGCATCCTGGAGCAATAAGAAGGGTTTGCAATAAAGAACGTGCAAGCCACAACTTTGATGCCTTAAGTTTAACATACAAAATCTACATTGCGGGGCTGTTGGGGTCTCTGTAGTGGAGCACTTTTTGTTAATCCTCACCACCTCCAGTTGATGGCCCCGGGTCTTGATGTAATAATCACGGAAGCACTTTTTTTGTACCTTGTGCATTAGAAGCTGGCTGCTGCCACCACCAGGATTTGGTTCTATATGTTGCTTTACAGCAGCGTCTTAAACACAGAGCAACCAGACAATGTTTGTGATTCTTATGGTACGTGAGCTACCGTACTGGGCAGCTCACTGTAGCTTGTAACAATTCGGTCACCTAAAGCTGAACACGCTTTACCACATCAGCCACTCATTCATCCTTCATTCCATGCTTCTATGCATTTGACATAGGATAAGCTTTGTCCTACACTGCTCTCTGTCTAGGAATGGGGGCGTCCAATCATCATGTTAACTAGATGTATTGTTTGGCAAGAGGGGAATAAGCTGTGTCCGTACAGCAGAGCACATCATGACCTTGAGCACCTCCTTTTCTTTTTTCCTTTGAATGCACAGTTTGCTTTCGGTGTGATCACTAGTGCGCTGATGTACTAATTCTATATTGTATGTAATTCTAGCCCTATAGAGCACAGTGCTAGCATGTCGCGGTATCCCACGGTGGCGTCACCCCACGGCAGCTGCGATAACCATGCAGCTCACGATGCTCAAATCAGCGAATGGTCGTAAACCAAATTGATGTCATAAGCCAAACTGCACTTTTGGCATCATTTGTCGAGAGAAGAGCGAGTGATTTTTAGCTTACTTTGAGACTTAGTTGCAATTTCCATGCCATGTCATGTGCTTTAATGTTTGGCTCACATGTTCACAGGAGCCTCAACTACTGCTTGGCAGCACTTTATAACCATGTTCGAAAAGTGTTGCAGGGCCCCTTTAATGTAGTTTTGTCTGCGTGAACTGGAACAATGCACTTCGTGTTCACGTATATTGAGATGCTGACGTCTGTACAGTCTTATGTATCAAGTACTTTCATTATTGTGGCAGACTGGGTGGGACAGCAAGATCAGATTTTGAAAAGAGTAGTATTGTTGTAGGCATGGCTTACTGAGCCAAAGAGTTGGCCTGTACATTGTAAAAAAATAATAACTCCCTAATATTCTGTAGTGTCACTGTTTACCATTGAGAGGGTGAGAACAAATAAAGTTTAATGCAAAACTTCAGATGAGGTGCTTGAGATGGCATGAAGAGGAAAGAAATGAAATACCATGTGCTGTTGACAGTTGAATGTCATAATTTCAGTCATAACGTGACTATCTTAATTTTCAGTCTGCATTGTAGTCATTCTGAGGGGCATTCATATGCACTATATGGGACTCTACAAGTCTAGCAATGAACAGAGTTCGATGTAATGAGTTGGCTTGTCAAACATATGTCTCACAGTACCTTCTTCTCTATTACCTTACAGAAATTCGATGGAGACGAGTTCTTGAAATGTCTCTCTAGGCTTGTGTCCATTGAAAAAGAGTGGGTTCCCAAGTACCCTATGAGTTCCCTCTACATTCGGCCAACGCTCATAGGTGTTGAGGTATGAAGCTTGTGCAACAATTCTTATTACATTTCTGGTCACATTTAACTGGTCTGTGCTGCCTATGGGACACCACACATGCTTATGTGAGGTTGCAGGTTTCGGCAAGTACAACTACCCTGTACTTCGCATTACTTTCGTTGGCTTGCTTATCCCCTGGTTTCTGAAGTTTCATCTGGAAGTCTGTGGCATCTGTAGATAAACAAACGAGTGCTTTAACCCTGTATGGCTATCTTAGCGAATGGCATATTGCTATGACTTCATGTCTTCCATGCTTCACTCACAATGCTGTACCTCAAGCTGTTGCAGCGGTTTAGTGTGGATTGCCACAAATTGCTCCCATCTGTGTCTAGTTGTCTTTACGTGCACTTTCATTTACCTTTACCTCATTGGCATGTTGCAATCAAAGATGGCCATTAATTTTCCTAACGCTTCCTCTGGCTTTGTGTGGTTGTAAGTTGTAATTAAAAAAATTAAGCCATTAAAATGTTTTTATTTTCCTCACTCATTGCATAGAAATGGTCTCGACTTTGGTGGCCTTGACACCATAAGGTGACATGCAAGGGTTTATTGGCCTGTTGCTGTCTCCTAAACTTACATACTACTACGTAATGCCTGCGGTTAAAAGGATGTCCCACATATGCGACCATGGACATCAGTAGCAGTGACCAACACTCCCAGGGCTACATTTAGTACATGTATGCAAATATACCTTAAGAATTGAATGGTAATACTGCCATTGTCATGGCTCAATCAGTGAGCATTGCATGTGCAGTGTATCCCATGTATGATGTCATTTTTACCCACTTTCATTTTCCCATATGCTTTCCTTGACTTCATGTCATAACAGTACAAAGCAGAATTGGGGTTTATACCAACAAACTTTCTTGCAAAACAATCTTACGCAAAGCCTAAAGATAAAAAAAACTGGCTGTCTCTGCCTTTCGCAGCCAGAACATGCCCTGTGGAATGTTAATCTGGCATTTCGTTGCCACGAATTCATGACCAGGTCAGTGCTGCAGTTCTACTGTGGCAGTTGTCAACACACCCGGCAGCTCAAATAGCATATATGGATGCATGTTGAGTTCCTCGTGTTTTATGAGTGTTCTTTTGTTGATCACTTCAGCCATATAGCTTTTTCCTGAGAAGCTGAAAACCTTCCGTTTTCTTTCTTGCCACCGTTGGTCTCTAGCCCACACTAGGAGTGGCACGGTCAAACGAAGCTCTCTTCTTCGTCATCTTGAGCCCTGTCGGTCCCTACTTCCGTACGGGCATCAAGCCAGTCTCCCTGCTCGCCGACCCCAAGTATGTCAGAGCTTGGCCCGGAGGCACTGGCGACAAGAAGCTCGGCTGGTAAGTCTGCCACACTGTGTTTCAGTGTGACAAAACAGATTACCTTGGAATGTATCCAGAGCACCTCAAACACAGTGCCTCTCATGATAGACCACCTGTCACTTTAAAGGGGTCTTTAATCACTTTTCAAGCAATCATCAAATGACCTCAGTGTTGGAGTTTATTACTGCACGAACCGATTGCCGCTAAAATTTCTCGAATTCATCAAGGATGAGCGGACTCGCTGGGATTTGTCACATGCCTTAAGTAAGTTCTCTCTTCTCTCATCCTGACGAGCACACTGGAGGCTACACAGGGAGGGGTTGCAAGAGGGAACGAAGTTACGTCACCTCGCATCACAACCTTGAGCGCGCATGATGAAATGCGATCGCTCTCGCCCGTTGCGATTCCTGCACATGCTAGTGGGGCTACTGTGTAATGTTAGTAGAAGAAGGAACGTGGCCGCCGGCACATGGCGGCACCCCGTGGAAAGAAGCACGTCCGATCCAAATGCTGCTCTTGATTTGTGTCAGCTATTGGGGAGTAGCATGCTATCTGTTGTGTGACGTCAAACAGCAGGTGTCGGCAGCTCCCTAAGAGAGCACAGGCCTCTGTATGAACAGTAGGTGCCCGAGAAAATGGGAACCTTGCGCTCCGCTTGTAAACTCTCCTTGCCGCTCACGAGTGCAAGGTTTGGCTGAATTGTTCATAGCAGTGTCTTCTTTCCACGGGTGTTTTTTCACCAAGCACGGGGGGTAGTTCATGACCCTTTTAAGATAAGGAACCCAGTTGTTCACTCAGTCATCTACAAGAAGTGTGAGGGGACAAAGCTCTATTTTGGCACTAATTCTTTGGTTCTCCGCAGCAATTATGCTCCAACACTCATGGTGCAGAACGAAGCCGAAAAACTGGGTCTTCAGCAAGTGCTCTGGCTATTTGGAGAGGACGAACAAGTCACTGAAGTGGGTGCCATGAACGTCATGGTGCTTCTCAAGAACAGGGATGGAGGTATGAGGGGTTAGCTAACAACTGTGATAGGTTGTGTGTGTGTGTGTGTCGTGTTGACGGAGTGCACTGCAGCTCTTTGTGTGATCTTGGCACATGCTAACAACTGGGGAAAGAGAAAGCTGTTCTGCCCGACGTTTCACATTGCATAGATATGGCAGTAGGTCACTCACTTACGTTCACGTTCGAATGATAAAATTATGCCTGCTGTAGCGATTACATACCACAACTGTGACAGTGTGAAGCAGCAACGACCAGCATAATATTACGCTGAGCTCAGTAATGCTTGTTTAGAGCTGTCACTCGTATTTGGTTTGTTTACGAACCAAATACGAAAGGTTGGGGTGGCAATCGCTGTTGTTTTGTTGATAGAGCAGCTTAGACGAAATTCAGCTGTGCTTTTTGCATACGTTATTGCTGTACTTTACCTGCCGTGTGTGTGTGTGTGTGTGTGTGTGTGTGTGTGTGTGTGTGTGTGTGTGTGCGCGCGCGCGTGCGTGCGTGCGTGTGTGTGTGTGCGTGTGTGTGAAACACAATTTGCAGTGGGCATAACTGCTGTATTTTTGCATTTTGCAGTGCCCTCGTCAGCTTATAATGCAACTGCCTATAATCTGCTGAATATATCCCAGGAAGGTGTTCATGCGGTGGTAGCGGTCGTGTGCAAAAAATTGTGCTTTCCATTTATTATTTGCCTTGGATGTCTTGATGCAGGCACCGAGCTGGTGACACCGCCACTGTCTGGAATCATTTTGCCTGGTGTCACACGCCAGAGTGTTCTTGATCTCACAAGAGAATGGGTAAGTTAACAGAGAAAGCAAAAAAAAAAACAATCCGTAATGAATGTATGTCAGTCCGACAACTGATAAACACCAAACATTGAAGGTGCATAAACAAGTTCTCACACAGTCTGGAAGTACTAGGAGTTTGTTTCGTATCATAACATAACTTGAATGCACCTGCAGTGGTTGCTGTGTTTGAGTGTGGTCGTGAGTGGCTGCTCTTAACAGCAGTCTCTATGCAGGCTTTGTTGCCGCAATGCAATTGACTGAGGACAACAAAGTACTAAGTTAATGCGTATCTCTCACACTGCAGCTTGTTATGTTGTACAACAAGCCTGGTCCCTGATTGTATATGTAACTTAATGCATTACCAAGTGAGGAGCAGGCTTTTGCCTTTCATAGAGTGTAACATACTGCCTAATTTTTCAGACGGCAACTTTTATTGAAGTGTGGTGCAATCCAATGCATTTTAGGCACGGGCAGCGGTCTCCATGTGGTACTAAGAGAAGCCGAGGAAAGATTAGGATCTTGGGACACCTGAGTGGTGGTCCGGCCCATTACTGATGCAGAGGTTGGCACGCCTCTGACAATTGGAACCCTTCCTGCCAATTTTCCTCAAAAAGTTACATGGAGAAACTGAGTACCAATGTTTGGACGGTGCTAAAGCTTTGACTAATGGCTTGGCCAAAGATGCTTGGTACCTGCGTAGCTTTTAAACTACTAGACTGCACACACAGCCACACTTGGACACCATGATGAAGCGATATTACTAAGAGCATTGCGCTGGATTTGCACACCTATTTCCGCTAGACATTATCTGTGTATATGTGCCCCATTTTCATCATTCCAGTATCCAGGTGCCTACTTTGGGGGGGGGGGTGGGGGTTCCTTCATCCGATCATTTTGGGCAGTGGTAGCCAAGGCAACCTCAACATGCAACCTGACAAAGGAGGTGTACGACAGGCACTGCAGGGAAGGGGAAGGGGGGACGATCGCCCCTCCCCCCCCCCCCCCCTCTGTATCCGCCACTGGTACACACCATGGTAGTGACGCAACTGCGCGGATGTATGGCATGCAATATCAAGACATTGGGCTCGCATGGTTTCAAAAGGTGTGGCAGGTTCCTCGCACACAACTCTTCTTTCGTGTATTTGCCCAACTAAGCGAGCAAAGTGTGGGGATCAAAGTCTGAGAAGTTGCACTTCTCGCTCGGTACTAGAGAGAACACCCTTGACTTTGGTCCATGAGGGACCTTGCATATGTGATATCTCATAAAAAGGCCATTGTAGAGCAGAGAAAGTTATGCACTGCTTTACCATTTGTTGTGGCAGTTCAGAAACTGCTGTGGACATGTTCATGATCGTGGTCTCATTTTATACGCTTCAGTAAAATGTACCAGTGGAATGTCTCAGCAAGAAAATGCCTACTAACATTGAGCGTGTGAAGCGTGTGTCTGTGTTATCATGCCACTGTAGCATTATTACAAATTACATTAGTGCAGACTTGATCGTGAAAGAATGGCATGCAAGCACAGATGCAAGATGAGAGGACCAGGCTACTTGTATGCCAACTAGCCCAACTTTCTGTTGTTATAAGTACGGACTTCGCCTCGCAAGTCACTGCATCGTTGTAAGCTAAGTGAACTAGGCGTCCACTGTTAACTGGCCACGATGATGATTTCACTAGGTTGTGTATTAAGTTGTGTATATTTAAATGCTCCCGAATTAAAAACTCTAGCTTGATTTTTATTTCTTTCCTTGCAGAATGAGTTCAAGGTCTCGGAGCGTAAGATAACCATGGCAGAAATCAGAGAGGCCCTCAAGGAAGACAGGGTGAGTGTTTTTGCTGTGCAGGCGTTTGCTGTCTTCACATTTCTGCAGTCGCTGACCGATGAAAGCTTTCAAAACCTCCAGTTTATTCACTTCCCTAAGTATTCAAAGCTCCTTTACAGCAGCTCAGCCTATTCAGTAGGACCAGTATGTGTGACAGAAACCAAATTTGTACGCTATGCAATGTCCAAGTTTATCTTTTTTACCTCATTTTTTTTCGGGAC
>NC_051177.1:238590225-238650224 GCF_013339695.2 Rhipicephalus sanguineus | reverse complement strand
AAACAAAGATGACCGTATTCTTGAACTGGTAAATTCATTTTAATGGAATTTTGAAGTAAGCAATATTTACGGAATCCAGATTCAGAAATAAAAGCTGTATCAGGCACAATGGAGATTACAGGACCTTCTATGAACCACCGTGCGAGAGTATCAACCATCTCGCTTACAAATATGCCACGACGTCCTGGCATCCATATCAACCGCACTGTACACAAGATTTCACGGACTAATGATGTAAACGCATTCACAATACAACACTCAGAAACAGAAGATGATGTTAGAGATGTGTTTTATCAATCACCAAT
Source organism: Rhipicephalus sanguineus (assembly GCF_013339695.2). Lineage (NCBI taxonomy): Eukaryota > Metazoa > Arthropoda > Arachnida > Ixodida > Ixodidae > Rhipicephalus > Rhipicephalus sanguineus. The sequence goes on along the minus strand of NC_051177.1, from coordinate 238,649,919 downwards.
ATTAAAAAAAAAAACATTTTTAAAAATGCATGTAATGAATTCGTGGCCAATCACAGAGAGTGGGTATGAGCCATGGCAGAGGATACAACACGCAGACAGCGAATAAGAAGATATAAAAAGTGCCAAATTAATTACTGAAAGATTTCGAAAGACTAAAATATTCGATAAGAGCTCTGCTTCAAATATGAGAGTACAATTCGAGAGACGCAATGCAATGAGTATGACCAAGATAAAGACTCTCGCTTTCCCTTTACAGATGCATCAGTAGCAATTACGTAATCAATTCCCAACTAAAGTAACTGGTCTGCTAAACTAAACTAGCCAGCTAAACATCTAGAAGGTAGTATTTTGGCATTAAATCGGAATATATTGTTACGTAAAATGACACGAGGCGTGACTATTTACAAGTGTATTTACACTGATGTGCACAGCATCGAGCAAGATGGAGGACAGCACCCACAGCAGACAGCCAGGCCAGTCCTCTTTGTCGTCTTCTGTAGGCAGAATGTGTGGCTCTTGATGGGTTAGCTACGTAGCGTTACCCCCGGCGGTAAAAGCGCCGTCTCGGTGCGCTTTAACCATGTTCTTCAGAAGGAGGGCGGTATTGTTTTAGCCGACTGACGTGCACTACGTCACTGGGCGTGTTTGCAGGCGGGCTAGTCTCGGAAACGGGAACGATCTCGTAGGTGACGTCCGTTACCTGGCGGACGATACGGTACGGACCCATGTAGCGGGATAACAACTTCTCGGACAGGCCAACACGACAAACCGGGAACCACAGGAGAACTAGGGAACCAGGCGAGAAACGAACGTCGACATGCCTGCTGTCGTAGAGGGTCTTCTGGGCTGCTTGTGAAGCCGACAGCCTAGAGCGGGCTATCTGACGCGCGTGGTCGGCACGAGCGATAGCATCCCTTGCGTATTCGCTCGGCGGAGATGTAGTAGCCGGAAGTAGGGTGTCCAGTAGTAACGTCGGATCACGGCCATAGAGCATATAAAAAGGTGAGTAACCGGCGGTATCATGACGCGATGAATGTAAGCGAAGGTCACGTGAGGTAGCGCCAGGTCCCAGTCATGGTGGTCAGATGAGACATACATGGAGAGCATGTCCGTGAGAGTGCGATTTAGGCGCTCGGTGAGGCCATTTTTTGGGGATGGTTTGGGGATGGCTGCGTTGAGGAAGAGCGGTAAAGATCGTCAATGACTCGTGACAAAAATGCGCGGCCACGATCGGTGAGCAGTTGACGAGGAGCGCCATGGTTAGAATGACGTCGAGGAGCAGAAAGTCGGCAACGTCAGTAGCAGTGCTGGTGGGGAGCGCTCGAGTGATGGCGTACCTGGTCGCATGGTTTATAGCAACGGCGACCCACTTGTTGCCAGAATTGGACTCAGGAAAAGGGCCGAGAAGGTCTACACCAACACGGAAGAAAGGTTCGGTAGGGATGGAGATCGGGTGAAGGAGTCCAGCAGGGGGTGCGGCAGGACGCTTCCGACGTTGGCATTTATCGCAGGAGGCCACGTAACGTCGAACGGACCGGGCGAGACCGCGCCAAAAGAAGCGGCGCCGGACACGGTCGTACGTGCGAGATATGCCCAGGTGGCCGGCAGTGGGCTCGTCGTGAAGCCATGCAGGACCGTTGAACGCAAATGTTTAGGCACGACGAGAAGGAACTCGGGGCCATCTGGCAGAAACGCTACGACGGTACAGCGTGCCATTCACGAGGACGAACATGCGGAGGACGCGTCGTAGGGGCAGATTCGAGACGGCTAATGAGTGATCGCAAGGAAGCATCGCGACGTTGTTCTTCACCAATCTGAGAAACTGAGACATGGACATGACGCTGGGGCTAGGCTGGATGACCGATCCGTTGGCTTTTCAAACAGGGTAACGAGACAAGCAATAGGCGTCCAGATGGAGGCGTCCAGACTTGTAGGCAACTGAGTAGGAGTACTCCTGAAGACGCAGCGCCCACCGGCCAAGTCGTCCAGTAGGGTCCCTTCATGAAGAAAGCCAACGAGCGCGTGATGATCTGTTACGACACGGAATGGGCGGCCATACAGTAAGGGCGGAATTTTGAAACCGCCCAGACAAGGGCAAGGCATTCCCGTTCTGTTATAGAGTAGTTGCGTTCAGACTTCGAGAGGAGCCGACTTGCGTACGCAATAACACGATCAGTGCCCCGCTGAGTTTGGGCCAATACTGCACCGATGCCGTGACCACTAGCGGTCTGTGCGCACTTCTGTAGGAGCATCTGGGTCCAAAATGTGCAAGAATAGGTGGTGTCGTTAGTGCGGTGATTAGCTTGAGAAAAAGGCGTCAGCTTGGAGAGGACCCCAAAAACGGGACGTCTTGTTTGAGAAGGTCAGTGAGTGGGCGTGCGAGTTGCCGCAAAGTTTTTAACGAAACGGCGGAAGTACGAGCACAGGCCCACAAAACTGCGAACATCTGGACAGAGCGAGGAACGGGGAAGTCCGTTACAGCGGGACTTTGGCCGGGTCTGGTCGTACACCGGAAGCGTCAACGAGGTGGCCCCAACACAGTAATTTGACGAAGACCGAAGTGGCACTTCGATGAATTGAGCTGGAGGCCAGCTTGTCGGAATATTGATAGAATGGTCGAAAGGCGTTCAAGGGGTGTGGCGAAAGTAGGTGAGAAGATGATCACGTCGTCCAGTAACACAAGCACGTCGAACCATTTAAATCTTGAAGCAGCGCGTCCATCATTCTCTCGAAGGTGCTGGAGCGTTGCAAAGACCGAAGGGCATGACCTTGATTGGTAAAGACCGTCAGGGGTAACGAAGGCGGTCTTCTCACGTTCCAGTCGTCTACAGCAATGTGCCAGTAGCCAGATCGGAGGTCGAGAGATGAAAAGAAGGTGGCGCCATGGAGACAGTCGAGTGCGTCGTCAATACGTGGAAGAGGATACACGTCTTTCTTGGTAATTTTGTTGAGGTGCCGATAATCAATGCAGAAACGCCAGGAGCGTCTTTCTTCTTTACTAATACCGGCGGGGGAGGCCCAAGGGCTAGACGATGGTTCGATTATGTCTTTCGCTAGCATTTTGGCCACTTCTTTTTGAATCACTGCTCGCTCTGATGCAGACAGCGGTAAGGCCGACGGTGGATGGGCGCAGAATCACCTGTGTTATCGGTGAGTGACAATCTTAGTCTGGCCCAAGGGACGATCATGAATATCGAAAATGTCACTATAGGAGGCCAAAACCTGGGAGAGGGCGTCGGCCCTGATCAGGCAGGCGAAAAGGTCTGATCCATCATTTTCGAAAAATGGCGTCGTCAGAAACCGGGTAACCGTGAGACTTCAGCTTGGATCCGGAGCAGTTACGGCGACAACAGTGATGTCATCGTACGTCTGTTATAGCAATGAGTTGGGCAAGTCGACAACTGGTAGGGCAACACTTGGGGAATGAGGCCAAAGTTAGAGGAGCGGAAGGAATACGGAGTTGTCCACTATAGTGGCGATGGTATGCGGCACAGTAATATTGCGCGTCAGATCGTGCGTCAGTTATAGGTGTAACGATGTTGTCGCCGTCGGGAACTGGAGGGGTCGATGACAAACAGACGTGCGTCACATGCTCGAGGTGGCAGGCGAACAAAGAGGTTGGCTCAAGCGCGCTGACGGGCTTTTCACAGGTATCGGCGAGAAGAGGAAGATCGAGTCTGAGTGTGCCAGAAGAACAGTCAATTAAGGGCGAGTGTGCCGAAAGGAAATCAAGGCCAAGTATGAGGTCATGAGGGCAACGAGCCAGAACGGCGAAAAGGACGACGGTGTGACGACCGGCAATGCTGACACGAGCCAGTGCACATTCCAATGACTTCCACAGTACCGCCTCGGCAACACGTATTGCCTGTGTTGTGGACGGCGTCATAATCTTCTGCGAACGGCGGCGTAGAGGAGCGCACATAATAGACAGGTGCGCGCCTGTGTCAACGAGGCGGGTCACAGGAACATTGTCGACTTTTACTTCAAGCAGGCTGTGGCGTGTGGGAGCGTCAGTAGAGGATTTGCAGGCGTCGATGGTATTGCAGCTTCACCTCCTAAGCTGCAATATCTAGTTTTCCTGCTGCGAGCGTCCAGAGAAGGTCGGCGAGGAAAAGCGTCGGGGCTGCGGAGAGCGGGAATTGGCGGTGTTGCGGTGACGGCGAGCGGGAGTAGCGGCGAACGGGCGAAGTGGCGTCATTGGTGAGAGGTTCATGAGAGGACGAGTAGACATTGGAGGGTGCAGCGGCTGAACGTGTAGAAGTGGTAGGGCGCACGTAGGTAGGGTAGGTCTGGCGTGGTGGGTTTGACCAACGGCGACGGCAATAGCGAGAAACGTGCCCTGGCTGGTGACAGTAAAAGCAGATAGGCTGGTCATCGGGTGTTCGCCATTCTGTAGGGTTGCGGAGGGGCAATGTAGGAGAGGATCGGCGAGCGTTGCCTGGGGAGTAAGGCCTTACTGCAGGGCGAGTCAGGGACATGCGGATGGAAGACCGAGGTTTGCAAACTCTTGCCTGACCACAGCTTGAATGAAGGCCACCGATGGCTGTGAAGGGTCAGTGGTGTGTGTTGTGAAAACTGGTGGTTGGATGGGAGCAGGACAGGCAGCTTCAATCTCCCGACGAACAATGCGTGTGACGTTGTCATAGGTGGGCGGCTGGCGAGCGGCTTCACAAGATGAGGTTGCGGCCGTGTTGGGAAGCCGCGTAAACCTCTGAGTTATACGGCGGCTCTTGGCTTGTTCAAACCGTCGCCACTCTTTGATGATTGAGTCGACGGTGGCAACGTTGGTGTAAACAAGCAGGTTGAAGGCATCGTCCGCGATTCCTTTTAGCACATGCTATACCTTCTCCGACTCAGGCATGTGCTCATCAACCTGGCGACAAAGGCGATGACGTCGTGAATGTACGCGACGTACGATTCGGTAGAGGTCTGTGCTCGAGTTGCCAGTTGATTCCGCGCAGCCATCTGCCGTCCAGCGGTGTTGCCAAAAAGGTCGCGGATATTCTCTTTGAAAGATTCCCAGCTCGTAATGTCTGCTTCGTGCGTCTCGAACCACACCCGCGGTGGGCCATCAAGGTAGAAAAGTACGTTGGCGAGCATAAGGGTCGGGTCCCACCTATAGCCGGCGCTGATCCGTTCATACAGGTTGATCCATTTGTCAATGTCAACGCCATCCTGTCCGGAAAATACGCCAGGATCACGAGCAGGAGGTAGGACTACGTAGGTAGAAGCCACGGGAGGGGCAGGCGGTGAAGACGATATTCCGTCAACTTGTGACATGGTTGGACCCGCGATGATACGGCCGTTGCGGAGCTTCGTGATGGGTACAGGGAACAACCAGCGCCTCCACCACAAAGATGTTACGTAAAATGACACGAGGCGTGACTATTTACAAGTGTATTTACACTGATGTGCACAGCATCGAGCAAGATGGAGGACAGCACCCACAGCAGACAGCCAGGCCAGTCCTCTTTGTCGTCTTCTGTACGCATAATATCTGGCTCTTGATGGGTTAGCTACGTAGCAATATCATCAAATTAAGTTTTCGTTTTGGCCAATGATCTATCATTTGAAACGATGCCGCGTATGTTAGAATTTAAAGGCTTCTTTAGCAGACTTCTGGCGCGTCACGACTTGGGATGTGAACTAGTAGTGGGGAGCCTTGTAAGGGCGAAGAAAAAGGAAGTCGAACGATTTCCAGCAAATGCGTTTCGAATTGCAAACGTATTCCGATAGTAGGAATGAATCAATAAGGAAAAAAAATAAAAATCAAGGAAAAGAATAACGCGGTCGGTAGCACATTAATTTCATTATTCTGATTTCTAGTTAGGATGAGAAGTCTGGGCTGAATGTACAAATAATTTTTGCGCTCGTTCTTTTATATGTTTGCTTGTCTTCTGTGTTAAATCATTAGTTATAACTTGAAAACTTCATATCAACAATTCTTGGTCAATCCCCCAGTGTGGGTATGAGCCATATGTAGATGCACATCATCATCCATGGAAGTGTCAGTGAAGTCAATCTAGACAATCATTTTATTGAGACAAGTTTGCAGGACCGCAGCTAGCACAAGACCGGGTTAAGTAATAAAATGACACCATCTCCCGCTAAAGGGGACCATGAGGCGATGCGAAGCCGGAGCACTTGCACGATCGCGTTCCGTTGGCGTTCGTTGGGCATGCTACCGACCTCGCGTCGTGGAACGCGAAGAGGGACGCTACGCGCGTCGTATCTTCCATCTAGCCTGGCCGTTAATTCTCATAGGGGGAGCGGGGAACGCGGTCGACAGGCGGGCGAGAAGGGGGCAGCGTAGGAGAGGAGAGAGAAGCGGAGGGGACGCGCATGCGCTCGAGCTCATCGCGGCGTTGCGCAGGAGAGAATTTCGGCATGTCTAGCCCCCGTTTCAGAGGAAGAGTGGAAAGGGGGAGGAGAGAGGGCTATGGGAAGGGGAGAGGGAAAGAGGAGAGAGGGGGGAGAGGGAAAGGGGAGAGGGAAAGTGGAGAGAAGTAGGGGAGAGGTGAGTGGAGAGGAAGTGTGTGGAGAGGGTATGCGCATGCGCAGTAAGGGTGGTCACGCCGCACACCACCACCACCACCACCACCACCACCACCACCGGATTGAGCTCCGCGTTAAGATACTTCGCATCTAAAACGCCAGGCCTGCGCGGAAAGCGCAGCACAATCACAGCGAAAACTGGAAGAGCGGTATTAAGTTCGAAGCATTTCTTAGCGAACCTTTGCCACTTTGAGCGTTTCTATCTACGTATCTATCTATCTAGCCATCTACGTCTGGGTGCTCTCATGATCGCCTCCTTAAAGGTCAACTCCGGCGATTTTTTGGCCATGTCAAAGTAATGGTGCTTTTGTGTTCCTGAGACGCTCCTGTTACGGGCCCGATAGCAGAAATACTCGGCTAATTGGAGAATAATTTTTAATAAGCAAAAAAGCGCAACACCGAAACCGAAACCCAACCGAGTGTGTACTGTCTACGTATGACGTAGACGTTGTTACGAACGAACCGGATGTCGTGCAAGGCATGCCGGTCACGCTGGCGCGGAGTATGAAAACTGTGACAGCCGGTACGGACCAGCGAAGCGCCGGCCAAAACCAACGCTGTCTGTCGCCTTGTGCACAGCAGACGTTCGCTGTAGCGGCCTAAGCGCCGAAGTTAGCGGTGCCCTCGGCTGCGTCACTTCCGCCGCCTTGCCAAAACTGGACGTACAGACGCAATGTTGCCAATAATTGTGGGAAGCCAGGAGGGCGTTTACAGGCAATATTTAAAATTAATTTGCAAACAATCTGCGCATGTCTCAAGCCTGTAATTTGGCATAAATGACGGAAACGTGCAAAGGAACGTACCCAGCGAATTTCACTGAGATCCATCGACCTCGAAAAATCGCCGGAGTTGGCCTTTAAAGGGGCCCTGCAACACCGAAGAGCCACGTGAGCGCCGGCGGCGTTTTTTTTTCTTCATTTTTTTCTCTCTGGCGTCTTGGCGCAACCACGTGGTCTGTGGCGCCACTTCCGGTCGGCTTGCGCGGTCGTCGTCGAGCGCCCATCGCACCGTGTATCGCGCGTGCTTGAAAACTGCGAGTCGGTTTGGTAATGTTGGGTGTGCACCTCGAACTGCCGTAGTGTTTTCATCGCTCTGCCAACCATGGACGCAAACCTGCGTGCGCGTTTGGAACGAATGACATCTGAGATGGGTTTCGACCCACACTCCGATACACCGCCTCGTCGCACTGCTCGCTCTTGAATGATTGAATCGTATTCAACACGGCAAAGCTGCGTGCACCCTTCTCCCAGTGGCGGTACTTCGATGCTGTTTGCTCTTCGAATGCGGGCGCACAGCGAGTGCGGGCTGACAACAAAGAACTAAAGACTAGAAGAAAGGATCGTGGGGCATCGGGCCGGCGCGGACCCATCCCCCGGCTGTCTGCAGCTACCGTGAAAATGCGAGTCTGCTTGGTTTCCCGAGAAACCGCGTGTCGCGGTTTCTCGGGAACCTGAGACTACGGGGAGGATACGCCGAGGTACGGCTCGAAGACATACTGAACAGACAGCGAACGGGACTCTCGCCATACAGCGAATACAGGTATCCTAAGCTAGCCGGCGCCAGCATTGTTATCGGAGAAATGCTGCACCGCTGCCTCGGTCGGTCGTGAGAACGTGCCGACGATGCAGTTTCCAGCTGACGAGGCAACCACTCGAACGGCTGCCACTCTCAACGGCAACCGGCGATGGTCAAAAGCACGGAAATATCACGATTTCGGCACTGCGCATGGTGAAGAAAACGCAACCACGCAACTACGAGCAGGACGAGCTGTCGGTGAGACCGGAAGTGCTAATATTATAGTTTGTTCGGTGTTTTACCGGCATAACACAATATTAACATACATATTATCTACTTATTGAACTCAAAATTAACAACGAAGGTAATAATGAGGGTGTTATCGTGATTATAACATCAGCCAATGGTGGAACTGCCGACAATCGCGTCATATATTGCGGGCTAATACATCATTTGTCGAGAGATGAGGGAGCGATTTTCAGCTGATTTGAGAATTTATTGTAAACTACAGGCCGCTCGCTTCGCTATAATATTTGGCTCGCGTGTGCTCGGGAGCCTCGACTACCGATTGGCAGCGCTTTTTGACCTGCTCAAAAGTGTTGCAGGGCCCCTTTAACTTGGTGCAGACAAAAATTGGCGTGGGAGGGTAAGATGACTTGACGAATATGACTGTGGGGTTATGACATGAATAACGTGAAAATGCTGTCGCGTACGTCGTCAAACCCTTTCATCCAGACACGTGTTGCACATACCCGTTTACCACGGTCCGCGGTGTACGGGTATGCGCCACAGGTGATTGACAGTTTATATGTACCCTGGAATGGCGAGAACAGACATTGGTAATTTAGATGCGAGAGCGTTAAGAAAAACCCACATCGGCAGCGTTGACCCGACGAATGGAAATAGTAAAAAAAATCACAGCATATCCACGTGGTGAATGATGATGAGTGGGCCGAAGCGAACTCGCGCTGCAGCACGGTGATGGCATTAGCGCGAGCGTGGTCCTTCTTGATCAAGGAAGTCCCGCTGGAAGCGCACGTCGGCGCCTCGCCTTCGGGCAGAGCCCGCCTGATGCGTTTTGCAGCCACTTCACGTGCTGGCATAGCCTCGGGCTCTGCCTGCCGGTACGCGCGCTTTCTCGCCGCTTCACGGTCCTTCACATTTTGAAGATCCGATTCCGCGCCGCAGCCGTGCAGCTTCGGCCTCGCGGGCTCGAACGACGGGGTCTTCGCACTGCAGCCGTGCAGCTTGTCGAGCAGCCTTCGGCCTTACGGGCTCGAACGGCGGGGTCTTTCTCGCCGCAGCCCTGAAGCTTGTCGAGCAGCTTCGGCCTCGCAGGCTCGAACGGCAGGGTCTTCTCGCCGCAGCCGTGCAGCTGTCGAGCAGCTTCGGCTTCGCAGTCTCGAACGGCGGGAATCTGCTTCGCGGCGTCGACGTGCAGCTTCGGCCTCGCGGGCTCTCACCTCAGGGATTCTGTCTGCGAAGTGCGCGCTGCCGCCGCCTTCTGTGCCCTCCGTTCCGCAGCCTTGTCTTCCATCTGGCGACTCAGAGCTAAAGAGAAAGCGTGCCAAGAGGGAGCCTCATGGCGCGTTACTTCTGAAATGTTGTCTTCGGGTGTCGTTGAAAAGACGAGACGTAGTAAAGAAGAAAGAACGCCACACAGGCAAACACGCACGAGAGTGTCACTCGTCAACGTCGTCTTCTTCTTCTACTGCATACTAGAACGCACGCAGTAAAGAAGAAAGAATGCCACACAGGCGAACACGCACGAGAGTCTCACTCGTCAACGTCTTCTTCTACTGCATACCAGAACGCGTGCTTCTCACGAGCTAGAGGTGGCTACTACAACGCTTGCAAACAAACGGAGGATGGACAGACCCACGGCATAAGGAGCTTCGCCCCTAATATTAAGATCGCGGCAGGAATCGAACCCAAGCATTCTGCGTTGCAATCAGGTATTTTACCACAGAGCCACGCCAGGTCTATACACTGGTTTGGAAAACCAGCCTATGCAGGCGTAATGACGGTGCAACGTCAATTGTCGTCGTGGTGCTGGCTATCTAGTTATACAAGAAAGCAATATACACTACATTTTTTTTTATTTTTATATTACAAATACTGCTGTCTCAGTTATTGAGACATAGCAGGAGTGGATACAGATGTTCAACACAGTGAAGAAAAAAAATACAATTTAACAAAATACATGCTTTCGCAACTCTTTTTCAAATTGCTGAGCATCGAGTCTGCGCAGAGACCCATCAAGCTCATTCCATAGATCCACGGTCCGCGGAAAAAAGGAAAACTTAAAACAATCAAGACTAGCTCTAAACGGCATAATATTTAGGGAATTGAATCGTCGCGTACGGCGTGCAGAAGCTGCAACAAAAGAAATGGGTGCTAGTACACTCAAGCCGGTGTGAACTATCTTATGCAACTATATATGCACTCCTACGATACAGGCGTCATATCAGATTAACGTATGTGGTTCCTGTGTTGGCTCCTATGTTATAGCAGTCTAATAAACATTACATTTGTATTCCGATGATTCAGCAAGCTATATTGAAGCATTGCTCGACCCCGGAGGAATACATTAACGAAAGTTACCTATGACATTAACGTTATTGCGCCATAAATTGCACTTAGTTTCGATAATACTAACGTATGCACTCTAACGTGAGGGCTGACGTTACGTCGCACCATAAGTTACCTTTTGAACGCCAGTGTTGTCGACGTTCCTGGTAAGCCCACGGCGTGCACACAGCTACTACACTTACAAAAACACGTCGATCTACCTCGTAAGGCTTGGCTCAAAGTCATAAAATACAGCATAGAAGTACTTGCTGCCTGCGTCGCATGAAACCGATTCCCACAATGCGTGGGATCTGCCGTATTTTTTTCTAGTCTGTTATAAACTGTCTTGGGGCAAATGCAGTAGAAACGTAACCACTACGCCCACAAATAATTTTTCTGAATTTCGGAAGCACCCAGTACGCCTTTATTCGTCATTCTGTGGAGCAGCGAGGTACCATCTGTAAGGCATTATGTGCACTTGCGACGGCTGATGATGATGAAGAATTATGGCTGAGTCCTTTGTAATGGGTTGGAAGCTTTAAATGAACCACTAGTTCAGTAATTGGCATTGTTTGACGCCCGGTCGTTATTTAACTCTCCCACCACGCTATATAACATACGTTAACGTGAGAATGAGAGAGAGAGGGAAACAAGTTTACTGATACGCTGAGTAATGGATCGTGGGGGCCTTATGGGCTACCTTGGCAACCAATAGAACTACACTTGCGAGCAGCCCACTATGCCATAAATCATAATTTTTGTGACGTAGGGAAGCAGTCTCTATGCCATTTTCCGTCATTCTGTGGAGAACTGTGGTACCCGCTAAACACCCGTGAGGCATTATGTGCACTTTGTTGATGCTGTGGCTGATGACGATGAATAATTATGACAGAGTCCTTTGTAATGGGTTGGAAGCATTCAACAACCCACTCGTTGCGCAGTTCGCATTGTGTGACGCCTGGCTGTCATTTTACTCTTCTACGAAGCTACATTACATGTGTTAATGTGGTTCCTTCCCAACAGGAACCTGTATAGGGTCTTTTTGCAAAGCAGTTTCAAGCACCGGCATGGCTCTGATGTGGAATACTGGGCTCCAATAAAGGGGGCCCAGGTTGGAACCCCCGTTTTATTCAGGAAAATTTTTTTTCTACTTCTTCTCTAAATAAATTATCTCTCTCTCTTTTCCTATTTCATTTTTTGTTCTGATTTCACGCGATACCGGTTACGGACACCGAAGAGTGAGTGCTAGTCCGTTGAAAACTGTAATTTCTGAGTCTTTTAAATGCGAAGCATTTTTTAGCGATACTTAGGCAGTTTGAGCGTTTCAATCAATCTATCTATCTATCTATCTATCTATCTATCTATCTATCTATCTATCTATCTATCTATCTATCTATCTATCTATCTATCTATCTATCTATCTATCTATCTATCTATCTGTCTGTCTGTCTATCTGTCTATCTATCTATCTATCTATCTATCTATCTATCTATCTATCTATCTATCTATCTATCTATCTATCTATCTATCTATCTATCTATCTATCTATCTATCTATCTATCTATCTATCTATCTATCTATCTATCTATCTATCTATCTAGCCGCTACATCTGGGTGCTCTCCTGATTGCTCCCTTAACTTGGTGTATACCAAAATTAGCGTGGGAGGGTAAAAGTTGTTGACGTATATGACTGTGTGGTCAGGACATGACTAAGGTGAAAATCCTGTCGCCTACGCCGTCAAACCCTTTCCTCAAGACACTAAGGTGCGTATTTGGGCCGGTTGTACATGTTCGACGATACGAGAAACAGCGCGAAACACGAATGAAAGAGACGGACCAAGCGCTTGGCCCGTCTGTTTCACTGTCCCGTTCGTGTTTCGCGCTGTTTCTAGTATCCTCAAGACACCTGTGGCACATAACTATTTACCACGGGCCGCGGTATACGGGTATGCGCCACAGGTGATTGACAGTTTATATCTACACAGGAACTGCGGGAACAGACATTGGTAATTTAAATGCGAGAGCTTTAGGAAAAATCACGCCATCTCCCGCTAAAGGGGACCATGAGGCGATGCGAAGCAGCGTTTCGGCATGTCGAGCCCGTGTTTCAGAGAAATACTACAGTCCACAAGAAAAGGTGAGATTGGATTGGATTGAAAAGCTTTATTTACGTGAGATGAAATGCTGTAATCAAAGGATGAAGTGGAGAGGGAGAAAGTGAGAGGGGAAGGAGAGAGGAGGTCTGTGGAGAGGGTTCGCGCATGCGCAGTAAGGGTGGTCACGCCACACACCACCACCACCACCACCACCGGTGTGAACTCTGCCATCAGATGTTTCGCATCTAAAACCGACATCGGCAGCGTTGACCCGACGAATGCAAAGAATAAGAATTAGGATCCCAGCACAAATCGAACTTAAGCATTCCCAGCGACAGTCAGCTATGCTACCATAGAGCCACGCCAGGTCTAGAAACTGCTTTAGAAATACAGTCTGTGCAGGCCCAATGGCTGTGTTACGTCAATTGCGGTTGTGGTGCTGGCTATATCATTTTATAAGGAAACAATAAACGCTACACCTGTACTCCTTCGATACAGGCCTCATATCAGGTTAACGCGTGGGGTTCCAGTGTTCGCTCCGCTTGTATAGCAGTCTAATAAAGATTACATTTGTATTCCTTTGATGCAGGAAGCTATATTGAAGCGTTGGTCGTCACCGGAGGAATACATTAACGAAAGTTACGTAGGATAGTCACATCATTGCACCGTAAAGTGCACTTCGTTTCGATAATACTGACGTATATATGTGAGTGCTGACGTTATGTCACACCATCGGTTAGCCTTGAAACGCCAGTGTTGTCTACGTGCCTGGTAAGCCCAAAATGTGCGAAAAAATTCGGCAGATCCCACGTACCGTGGGAGTCCATGTTATGCGAAGCATGCGGCGGGTAGGTGACTGTAGCGTAACTTTTTCTACTGAGCGACACGTTACAAAATGACGCTAAAGATTTGTATGTATTTTATACGCACACATATATATGTTGAAGAGCCGCATATGTGTAATATAACCAGTTGTTTACGGTTGGGTAACGCTGCCAATGGCAACGTGGGTATTACAAACACCAGAAGCGGTAAGCTGATATGTAGTGCTTATACGTGTGCCGAGAAACGCACGCACGTTTCACGAACCCGTGTGCATGTGTGCAAGACGTTCTTGACAGTTAGTTCTTGAACAAGGGCATCATCACCGTGATCAGTGAGCACCAGCAGCTTGTCATGACTTGTTATAGGATCCGGTCGTGATTGTGGTGATGAGGGGTCCATGTGTAGTGAAGTTGTGGCATAGTAGAGCTTTAGGAATTCGTGGATGCCTCGGTCATTTCGTCGACAAATTGTCTGTCGACAGAGCCGGCGACATGTCGGAACCTGAAGCCACCCTTCGCGTTGGTGAGGTATAGGCAGTCGAGGCTGGTAGGCCTCGATAGTGCTACGTAGACCAACATCAGTGGATGGTGTTTGCCGTATTCGTAGACTACCTGAGCGTATGTGGCATACTTAGCCTAGTCTGCAAAGCGGCTATCAATTTATCTGGCATCATCCTCGGTCAGCATGAGGCCATCGCCCAAGCCTCGTAAGAAATGGAGAGGACGCTGCGTCGTTCTGGTGGACGAAGTGCACTTTACGGTGCGGTGATGTGGATATCATATGTAACTTTCGTTAATGTATTCCTCCGCGGTCGAGCAATGGTTCAATATAGCTTGCTGAATCATAGGAACATAGGAATGTTTATTAGACTGCTACAAAAGCAGAGCCAACACTGGAACCATAGACGTTAATCTGAATGACGCCTGTATCGTAGAGTACACATCGTAGGAGTATGATGTAGTGTTCATTGCTTTCTTGTAAAATTAGATAGACAGCACCACAACCACAATTTATGTTGCACCGATATTACGCCTGCGTAGGCTGTTTTTCCAAACCAATTTATAGACCTGGCGTGGCTCAGTGGTAGAATACGTGATTGCCACGCAGAACGCTTGGGTTCGATTCCTGCTGGGATCGCAATTTTCATTCTTTCCATTCATTGAGTCAACGCTGCCGATGTTGGTTTTCCTTAACGCTCTAGCATTTAAGTTACCAATGTCTGTTCTCGCCGTTCCTGGGTAGATATAAACTGTCAATCACCTATGGCGCATACCCGTACACCGCGGCCCGTGGTAAACGGGTATGTGCCACACGTGTCTAGCGGAAAGGGTTTGACGACGTACGCCACAGGATCTTAACGTTATTCATGTCATGACCCGGCAATCATGTTCGCCAAATCCTCTTACCCTCCCATGCAAATTTTGGTCTACACCAAGTTAAGGAGGCGATCATGAGAGCACCCAGACGTAGGCGGCTAGATAGATAGATAGATAGATAGATAGATAGATACGTAGATAGAAACGCTCAAAGTGCCAGAGGTTCCCTAAGAAATGCTTCGCATTTAAAACTACTACACTTACAAAAACACGCCGATCCACCTTATAACGCTTGACTCAAAGCCATAAAATATGCATGAAAGTGCTTGCTGACTGCTTCGCGTGAAACCGATTCCCACAAGGAGTGGGAATCGGTTTCACCTGCCGAATTTTAGAAATGGACTTCTTCATTACCTTTTTTCGACAAAGAGTTATTTTATACATCTTGCTGTGTAACGCTTGATGTACGCTTTTAGAAGTCGGCTTGTGCATGCTATATAATTACGCATTTCTGTAATATATACCATGGAAGTGAAAAAAAATTACGGACACCGGCGGCGGCGGACATCTATAGCGTCTAAAACGGCCCTGGTTGTGATCTCATAACAGCTTTCGCTGTACTATTGGGGGACGCTTAAAGGGACCGATAACCAATTGGTATTGTACCCATTTTCTTTAGCAAAACGGAAAGCCTACCGTACAGATTGTCTGAGCATGGAGTGGTAACGTGGAAAAGGTCGTGAAACATTTGTGAGCACAATTTTTCTGTCTCCTGCGAATATGAAGTCGTATACACACGTGTCAACATGCGCTCCAAACAGTGAGAGCGAGAACCTGTTCGTGTTCTTGCTGTCGCCGTCTCGGTTCGTCTTCACGACATACGAGCTATGGCCAATAAAACGCATTGCATATATTAAGTGTACACATGCGTTGTCACTCATATACATGCGCGAGTGGGCAATGTCACGGGAGATTCACGGTTACCGAACGATTCCCAGTGCTTCGCCCGGTCATCATCATTCACTTCGTGGGCATGCGTTGATTTTTTTACTTTTTGGTGCGCAAGCTTGAAATCTTCGTTATTTTTCGCGTTCTTCTAGAAGGAGGCACCGCTGTCCACTGCTTCACTCGCGTTTTCCAAGTTCTTATTCACAGTGCGCTTGTACCGCGTTTTACTTCGATATTACATCTCGTACTGCGATGCATGTACACAGGACGCCTACTTTTGTGAAGCATGAAAGTTCTTTTCAACACAGTTCTAAGCAATGGCGTGGCTTTGTGATAGAACACCTGCTTGCCACGCTGAAGCCCTGGGCTCGATTTCACGCCGGGTACATCATTCTTTTCATTATTTAAATCCATGGCGATTTTTTCGGCGACGGACAATGATGATTTTTTGCTAACAGCCACCGATGCCTACAACGACAGCAGAATTTATTGCTGTTGCCTTAATAATCGCTGGGGTATTACGTCCCAAAACAACGATATGATTGTGAGAGGCACCGTAGTGGAGTGCTCTCGAAATTTTTACCACCTGGATTTTAATTACGCGCACCTAAATTTAAGCGCACGAGCCAGCCTTTGGCCTCCATCGAAATGCGGCCGTCGGGGCTAGGATTCAATCCCGTGACCTTTCAGTCAGCAGACGGGCACCATAACCACAAGACCACCGTGGCGCGTAGGACTGGGTTCATCGGATAAATATCGGAGAAACTCTTGTCCTGCAGCCCGCGTAATCAGGCTAGTTTACCGAAGGGGAAAATGCTGGTAGCGACATTTTCTCACTTGAACCTCATCTGGTAGAAAGGAGCGGGAAGAGGAGGACCGGACACAAAACTTTTAAAAGTGCTGCGAACGATAGAATGGAGGATTAATCGGGGACTGGTTTGTTTTGTTTCAGTTGCTCTAAGAAGGACGCATGCCCATAGGCGTTTCTACCTGGCAAGGGGGGCGCTGGCCAACCCACTGTCAGAAGTCAAGGGGGGGGGGTCTCAGCCCCGCATTTTAGATGCGAAGTATCTTATCGCGGAGTTCAATCTGGTGGTGGTGGTGGTGGTGGTGGCGGTGGCGGTGGTGTGCGGCGTGAACACCCTTACTGCGCATGCGCATACCCTCTCCACACACCTCCTCCCCACTCCCCCTCACCATTCCTCCTGTCCTCTTCCCCTCTGCACTTCCCCTTTCCCATACCCCTCTCCCCTCCCACTTTCCACTCTTCCTCTGAAACACAGGAAGGGGGCTCTCTGTCATACCGAAATTCTCTCCTGCGCATCGCCGCGATGAGCACCAGCGCATGCGCGTCCCCTCCCCCTCTCTCTCCTCTCCTACGCTGCCCCCCTCTCGCACGCCTGTCGACCGCATTCCCCGCTCGCCCTGTGAGAATTAACGGCCAAGCTAGGGGAAGACAAGACGCGCATAGGGTTCCTCTTCGCGTTCCACGACGCGAGGTCGGTAGCATGCCCAACGAACGCCAGCGGAACGCGATCATGCAAGTGCTCCGGCTTCGCATTGCCTCATGGCCCCTTTAGCGGGAAATGGTTGTACTTTTTTTGAGGGTTGTCACTGTCGGCATCGCACCGGCGAACAAACAACTGAGGCAAAGTTTTCTTTTTACACAGCTGTCGCGTATTACATATTGGATTTTTATATCCTGTGCCCTGCTTCTGCAGCCAAGCAGTCTTCGGTTGCCGACCAACGACCGTGCGGTAGGTTCTCTGCAATGCAAGCCGCCTATGCGACGCTTTTCACGCCTTGCGCTCTAGCACTGCAGAGAGGGCTACCGCTGAGATGGGGCTCTGTCCCGTTAGTCTACTCCGTCATGTTCTCACACCTCTCTGCCTGACGCCAAATGACATCACCGTCGCCGCAAACCGCGGGCAGTAACGAGCAAGCTTTATGTTGATGTCAATCAGTTCAGCTTACTGTTGAAGGGAAATTAATTTTTTTCTTTAAAAACATGCAGCATTTGCCGCTAGATCGTAACTGCCGTGAGTGCCCGAGTACGTAAACTGTCGAGTGTTTTAATTACACCGAAATAAAGGGGAACACGGAGACGATATTCCGCCAGCGTCGCCAATTACTCTTCTTGTTCTTTTTCAAAACAGGTACATGACGCGAATGCGCTGATTACTCTGCACACATTACTTATGATTTTGCAACGAGCGGCGACTTTTATCAAGCGTGAAATAACGCCTTCTCAACGAAGAGGACCTCAAGGAACGGTTCGCATACAGGCAAACAGTGCAACCAGGTCATAAAAACAGTGAAATATTATTACGCGCAAACAAATTCGTTCGCCCTAGACGCCGTGACTAGACGTTGCCAAAATAATCGCCGGGAAGCCGCCGTTTTTCCGTTCAGAACGAGACACCGTACAGCTGTTGTGAAGAAGTCATAGAGTTTCTTACAATAATACCTAGAGGGGAATCTGGCGCTAGTGTCTACGCGGGCTCCTTCAGCGGCGCTTCAACCACCATGGGAACAACAGGCTTCGGATTTTCTTCGGATGGAGTAGGTTCTTAAGATGCTCTACGCTTCCTTGCCGAATGGAAAACAAATATATGAAGTTCTTTCCAATTAAAACTTGCACTTTTTGTACGTAAAACGTATTGCAAAAAGTTTCCATCACCGTGAGATGGAAATGAAACCTGGACATATTCAACCACCAGGGTATGCATTGCTGTGCAATTGTGTTCCAGATTTGGCATCACTAAATTATGAATTATTTTTTTACAACACTTGAAACAAGCACGCTCGTTTTGCTCTCGAAAGTACTCAATATTTATCTATGTAAATAACAGTACCGTATTGAGTGAGAAACACTTAACGTATCATCTGCTGCGATGCCAGGTGCGGCTGTCCAAGTGGCCTGCCCCCAACGCATCTCTTGTTTTGTTGTGATGTCGAGTAGAAGCGCGTGACCGTGCGTGTACTTCGCCGTCATTTTGCAGTCAATTTGAAAGAGTTTTGACAAGTAGCGCTTCACAAAACGGGAACTCTATGCAATTTCCTGCACTGGCATGGGACGCTACATCTAGCGCAGCGGTGAGCGTACGACGCTTTGCTTATACAGTCAAATACAACCTGTAAAGCTGCAACATGGCAGCAAACCAAGAAACCTAGCGGTTGTAGCGAAGCCTTGGAGATGAGTAACGGGTTGCGCTCTCTATATCCTTCTAATAAGTCGTCCTCTTTGGCTCTTCCCGCTCGCGCTGAGTCTGTTTTGCCTTGACTGTCGCCATTGCGCATCGTCGCCGACTGCCGTCAAATAAATACCTCAACACGGTCGTCAGCCTCTTTGAACAACAAAAGCACTGCTTGAGTGCTTTGCTACGCACCCGACTGCCCACGCCTCGCAAAGAACGAAACTGACACAAGAAAAATATTCGTAGACAGTTCGCTAGATAACAAAATCGAATCCGAAGCCTGTAGTTCCCATCATTTCTATGGTGGTTGAACGATCGCAGCACCAGTTTCTTCTCTAGGTTATTGTACGAAACCCTATGGAAGAAGTTCTTGGTTTTGGTCGGCGTATTAGTTTGCTGTTATGTGCGCACAGGTCATTTTGACGACGTGAATTTCCCGAATTTGTGACACGTGCCAGGCAGGTGATTTTAGCCCACAACGAAAATAGCTGAAAAGATGCAAAATCAGAAATAACTTACAGCCATATCATATTATTATCCTATTCGATATCCGGGGGCGTTCCAGCACCTTTCGCAGCACTGCGTTACACACAGGCGCGCTAGGGACGACCCATGGAACATTTCGGCCACTCATGAACAGTTGATGGCCGATACGAATGAAAGCAGTACTTCATTGTTATACCAGCTCAGATCTCGTCGAAGCAAGTCTGAACAGCCGCTCGCTCAGGCATATTTACTGAGAGGGGGAGGGGCCAGAGTACACTTGCTTTCCGTCCTTCCTTCCCCTGTCAAATAGAGATGGCAAAAGTATGACACCGAAAATTCATGCAGTTAAGCTTCGATTTATGATGACCTTCAATATAACGAAGTATTTTACTTTTCGCAAGTGCATTCCATATTAATTGCTGGGGTCTAGACCCGGAACCACGATATGATTATATAAGGAACAGCGTGGTGGAGGGCTCCGGAAATTTTGACCACCTGGTGTTCTCTAACGTGTGCCTAAATCTAATTGCACGGGCCCCAAGCATTTTCGCCGCCATCTAGAATGCGGCCGCCGCAGCCGGGATCTTCCTTCCATAGAGAACCACGAATTTTGGACCTCAATGCAACAAAGCTGTTTATCAGTAATTTAAATATAAATCAGTTTCAGTGCTGCCACAGAGGACGACCAACGCCACAATTTGAAACTTCAACTGGGCCCGATGGTACAATGGTTCAGTGATCCTGGCTGTTGCCTTGATTTTATGCGATTTCTATCGCATCTTTGTTGTTGTAGTGCACGACGGTTATCGACGTTGCGCGCTCATCGAAGCTAGTGGAAAAGAAGTGCTTCCATTCGGTGGACATGATAGTATCACGTGGTCGTGACGTCGACGAAGGCAGCAGTCCGCTCGTCGGAGAGAAACTCTTTATTTGGCCGAACTTGTGGCCGGGAAACTGAAAGTCAAGCTACAGCAATACACTCATAGGGGCGAGCAGAGCGTCGACCGTCGATCAACTGACAAGCGGTCAAGCGCGTCGGCTTTTATACAGGCGCTATGGAACTTTCCAGCAATATCGCTGGTGGCGGCGTTATCTCTAGACAAAGCTGGAACATTCGCGTGCGGGGCGCAATCTTAACAAAACGATCTACTACAGTCGCGAAGCTACTAATAATAATATCTGGGGTTTAACTTCCCAAAACCACGATATGATTGTGAGAGACGCCGGAGGGCTCCGGAAAGTTTCGACCACCTGGGGATGTTTAACGTGCACCTAAATCTAACTACACGGGCCTCAAACATTTTCGCCTCCATCGAAAATGCGGCCGCCACGGCCGGGATCCGATCCCGAGTCGCGAAGCTACTCGAACACTGCTTCGCGGACAGCGTCGAGCGTTGATAACCGTTCCTGCCGGTCAAACCCGAATACATCAAAACAAGACAAGAAGTGGGCGTGGCAATAGCATCGGCGTCGCTCTGTCGGGCTGCGCGGCTTCTTTCCTGCGTGCTCTTTGTACCAGAATAAAGTTAATCCAACAATAACACTCAAGGTTTTTTAAAAATTTCTTAGCGAACTTCCGCGCATTTGAGCGTATCTTTTTCTATCTATCTAGCCGCCTACGACTTCGTGCTGTCCTGGCCGTTTCGTTAATCGGATGTATACCAAGCTTGGTGTGGTATAACATGACCATATTACGAATATAAATGACAGGTTGTAACATGAAAATCATGACATTCATGTCATCAACAGCATGATTTACATTCCACGGCCTTGGGGCTCTTGTGGCCGTTCCGTTAATTTCATATAGCGAAATGGGTATGGCGTGACAAGATTCATGCCGAACATAATGACAAGTCCTAACGTGCAAAAATACACGCATGTCATGTGCAGCATGATTTACATTGCATGGCCTCGGGGCGCTCGCGGCCGTTTAAATGAATGGATATATATGAAAACTGGAATGACGAGACACTTCTGTGTGACCGAATATAACTGACACGTGGTAACAGGAAAATCATGACATCCATGACGTGTACGACATGATTTACATGCCATGCTCATGGCGCACTCGATGCCGTTTCGCCAGATTGATATACGCCAAATTGGTATTGCGTGACGTACTGTATGACGAACGTAAATGAGGAGGTGGTAACATTAAAGTCATGACATGCACGACATATACGACATTGTTTACCTGCCATGCTCATGGCGCACTCGTGGCCGTTTCGCTAGATTGGGATACACCAAAATTGGTTATTGCACGATGCGAATGTGTGACGAAGGTAAGTGAGAGTGGTAAGATGAAATTCATGTACGACATGATTTGGATGCCACGATCATGAAGCATCCGCGGCTGTTTGGCTAGCTTGATATACACCAAAAGTGTTATAGCGCGACGCTACTGTATGACGAACGTAAATGAGAGGTGCTAACATGAATGCCATGACATGCATGTCATGTATGTCATGATTTACAGCCACGCTCATGGTGTATTCGCGGCCGTTTCGCTAGCTTGACAGACCAAAATTGGTATTGCGCGAGTTAACTGTATGCCGAACATAAGTGACAGGTGGCAACATGACACTCATGATATGCATGTCATGTATGGCATGATTTACATGCCATCTCATGGTGCACTCGCGGCCATTTCGCTTGTTTTATATACACCAAATTGGCATTGCGCGATGTGACTGTATTGCGTACATAAATGACAGGTCTTAACATGCGAATCATGTTATGCATGTCATGTACGGTATGATTTACATGACACTGCCATGGTGCGCATCCGGCCATTTGTTAACTGTATATATACCAAAACTGGTATGGCATGACGCGAGTGTGTGATGATCATAATTGACAGGTCATGCATTGTATTACGTTTCATTGGCATGCTATATTACCAGGTTTTGCATGCATGCGTGCATAGCAAACATGCCATATATGGTGAACTAGATGCCATGGCGTGAATGATTTCATTTGGCCCAAAGACAAACAAGGCGATGTATGCAGCTCTTTGCTGGCTGCTTCGCATTACATCGATTCCCACAGTGCGTCGGATCTGCCGGATTTTTTAAATGACAAACGGCGGCGGCCAGTACAGGCTCGATAGCTTCGCTTAAATTAGTTTTGTCTACTGTCCCATTGTTCAAATAGTTTTCGGCACTTTCCGAGCAAAAGAACCGTTATGACTGTACGTTGCTCATAAAGGTCCAATTTAAATTTAATCAAGCAAATTTTCGACACACACACACACACACACACACACACACAACAATATATATATATATATATATATATATATATATATATATATATATATATTGTGATGACAAAGACGCCGATGTTCGGGCGCGCGAGCAGTGAGATCGAGGCAGAGGAAGAAGAGGTTCAGAGAATAGAACAGCCGGCCTGCAGCAAGGGTGCTGTCTCTGTCTCATTCATTACAATGGCGCAGCCTACGACGCGAATCGACCCTTGGAGATGAAGCCACCTGCCATCGAGGGTCGTCGGCAGCGCGGGTCACTCCATCTAAGGAACGCCGTCCACGATTCCTCGATCATGGACTCCACGACTCGACCGCTGCTGCCGCCACGCATCGAATCATCCGCGGACGGCGTACATGCCTCTTCGGTGGTTCCAGCGTACGACCTGCCAGGAACCATCCTATTACCTTCGTCTCAGAATCCGCACGGGTTCCTGTCGTCTGGGAACGCCGCATACGCCTTCCGTGACATGCGCCCAGTGCCAGGACGTTCCAACGCGTGAGCATCCAAGGGACGCCGTTCAGGCTTCCTTGGACGTGGCTGTTGCCGTCTGGAGCACTGCTACCACCGGCATACTTCGCGGATGGAGTCCTCGCTCTTTCTGCGCCTCATCCGACAGCGCCGCGGAGCTGTTGCGTTCCATCGCGCGACTCCGAGTCACGGTGAACGGCTTGGCAGCGTCAATCTCCGTGCTGTGTCCTGCGGCCTTGCCAGCACTGCACTCGCTCAATGCCGCGTTGGCCGCCGCCGCCTTGCAAGACCATGAAGAGAGCTCACCCGAGAGCCGCAGAGAGCTGCGGTATGCCCTCACGGAGCTCTCATACCAACTCGGCTGGTTGGCGTCGTCATGCTCCGGAGTTTCGCCTACCGTATCACAATCACCGGCTGCCTGCGAACTACCGGAGTTTCACGGTTTCCAGAACGACGCCGTCGACTGGGTGGCGACCGTAAACGCAATCGGAGCTCGCGAGTGCTGGACGGACCAGCAGAAGTGGTGCGTGGCCATTGACAACGTTCGGAATGGTGCCGCGGCGTGGCACAGGTACGAAGGCGTGCGGCAGCAATCCTGGGCCGAGTGGAGCACCAGGCTCATAGCTTCCTTTGGACCAATTGACTACCACCTCGCTGCCACCACCCAGTCCAACCTCACCGCTACCGAGGATGGAGCTCTGAAGGGGCACCACCTCGAGGCTGCTACTGCGCAGTGCAGCTTACCACCACGTTAACTCGAGACAACATTCTCTCCACGGCAGTTGGTAACGCGTTCCCCAAGCTCATCTTCCCTTCGGGACTTGGATGTGCCGGCTCCTCTGGTGCTTCACACCCTACCAATTCAGGAGGCGGACGAGTGCATGGCCATCAGCAACGTCTCTTCAGGCTCGTCGAAGCCACATCCCCGACTTCAAGCGCAAAAACTGGCCGGGTGCGCAGATGGCCACCTTGTGCTAAGTGAGCCAGATAATGTAGCAGGGGAACTCAGAAGCACAGCGCCGGAAGAGCTACCTATACCACCTCCAGAGCCGTTGGGCATCGATGAAAAGAAAGAGAGTGAGCGCCCCGTTGCTAACGTGCAGAATTTGGCTGAAGAAAAGCATTTTTCAGTCCTCCCAAAGCCACAGAATAATCGAAACGATTCTCCGGACGGTCTTTCCGGTTGTGACAATCATGCGGATGTAACAGAAAGGAAGCCACCCCAAGTGCCTCCCACGGGGCCTCCTCGGATGCTGTTCCGGCATCCTCTTCCGGGCATGCGGCCACCGTTACCTCTGCAACAAAGCCAAACCCGGCAGCCAGAAGCATGTTTTACCGGTCAGATGACGTTGCAGCGTGGCCGAGATCGACCACTGCGATGCAGCCAGGGTCGCCCACCAGACCCACTTACGGCAGCTCCACGAGCCAAGTCACAGCGTGGCCGGGACCGTCCACTGCGATGCAGCCAAAGCCGCACACCAGAGAGAGACACTGCCGGCAGCTCCGCGCGCTTGCAGTCATGGCCGAGTGTGATCACAAAGACTCCGATGTTCGGGCGCGCGGGCAGTGAGATCGAGGCAGAGGAAGAAGAGGTTCAGAGAATAGAACAGCCGGCCTGCAGCAAGGGTGCTGTCTCTGTCTCATTCATTGCAATACACACACACACACACACACACACACACACACATATATATATATATATATATACATATATATATATATATATATATATATATATATATATATATATATATATATATATATATATATATATATATATGGTCCTGACAATATATATATTGTCAGGATGGTCCGCTCATGGTCCTGACAATATATATATTGTCAGGACCATGAGCGGAAGCGTAGCTTGGGCCCTCGTGCTTGACCAGCACGAGGAAGAGAAAGACGAGGCAGAATAGAACAGCCGGCCTAGTCAACAGGCGTTGTGTCTATTTCTCTGTGTCTTTCCTTTACAATGGCACAGTCGTCGAACACGGAGCCTTAAGGCAGAAACCGCCTGTGCTCGTCTGTCTTCGGGTTTGCGGAGCCGCCAGTCAAGGAACGTCGTCCACGCTTCCTAGGGCATGGAAACTGCAAGCCTGCCGCCGCAGGAGGCACAGTACGGCGGGGACGGCGTCCAAGCCTCCTCGACACCCGCTTACGTGCCGGCGCTACAAGCACCGTCCGGGGAAGGCGTCCAGGCCTCCTCGGCGACTCGACGGTATTGTAGCGGTGATTGCATTCATCGTGTTGACCACGCTTCCCTGATTGAGGACATCGCCACGCCGATTGCTGCGACGAAAACATATTCCGCGGCCGCAGCCAATGGTTCTCCAGGCGGCTCACCCGATGATGCTACGAGGATCATCCGCGCAGCCACGCGCTTGTCCGAACAGCTTCACAGCTTGGCGCCTTCAAACTGTGGGTTCTCAACCGCCGCCGTGAGTACCGGAGGGCCCGTATTCTCCACGGCCATCGCCCCTGGCTCCTCGGGTTCCTCGCTCAACCTTCCCACGGACGTCATGCGGGCGACATTTTTGCTTGCCCAGGAACTAGACCGTTTCGCCGCCAGAGCCTCCAGATCCTTGCAGTCCACATTACCATCAGCGGTTGCATCGGAACTACCGGAGTTCCGAGGATTCCAGGATAATGCCGCTCTGTGGATCAAAGCAGTAAACGACCTCGCCGCCCGCCATGCCTGGCCGGATCATCGGAAATGGCTGGTGGCCATCGACCGCCTTCGCGATGCTGCCAAGGCATGGCATGGCTACGAAGGCGTCAAACAACAATCCTGGACTGAATGGTGCGCCAGGTTGACTTACGTATTTCGCCCGCTTTCACATACCTGTAGCCCCTCCCCTACCGACTCACTGTGTACCACTCATGGCAGCTGTGAGACGCACAACCTCGACGGTGCATCTCGGGCCCCTACTACCCTGCCCTCCATCGGTGACCGAGATCAAGAGCTCCATCACGATGATGTAGCTGTGTCCTGCAGCTCCTTCACAGGAAGCTTCGCGGAACGCTCCGTGCCAGACACCGACACAGGCCGCCAGCTGCACTTGGTTGTCGAGAATTCAAACTCATTGTCGCGACCCACCTCACGACCTTCCTTTCTCGTGACCAAGCCTGCCTCCAAGCCACAGAAGTCTATCACGCGAGCGCCAGGCTTATCTTCACCTTCGCACGTGGACAAGCCGGCTCCTCCGTTTTCCAACACGCTAACCGTTCCCAAGCTGGACGAGCCCATGCCAGCAATCGATATTAATGTGCTCTCAGACCCACCGGAGCTCATTACGCGAAGTCCATCGCAGTCATTGGCCGACTGCGCATATGGTCACCTTGACCTGAGTAAGATCCAAGCTGCTGGTACAAGAGACCGGCCAGTACAGCCTAAGTGCGCCGATGGCGTGACTGATGAATTCCGCAGCGATGCTGTCACATCGATGACTCCGCAGTCGGCGTTTCTAGCATATCGCAGACGCGCACCGGAAAGCGCTTGCATGGACGTTCACATTCCGTTCAAGGATGCCTCTCTGATGAAGGACGGAGAGACCACAACGCCTACAGACATCAATGACATGCCACTTCGATCCAAGTGTCGCTGTCTTACGACCAAAGAACACGAAGTTCTGTGGCACGCACAGTATCCACATGTGTGTGGTACTAAAGTAGTGAGAATTGATGATGCGGCAGTGCGGAAGCTTGTCCCGAGGTTGCGAAAAAAGTGCCAACTGCTCGCGTCGTCTTCCACCGCTCACCACGTTAGGCCACAGCGCGACCGAGGCCTTCTGCGACCCCCCCGACACAGCCAGCATCGCCCCCCAGAATTTTCGGCAGCTCTGCAAGACAAGTCATGGCGTAAGCAAAACCGACCACCGCGGCACAGCCAATGGCGACCGCCAGACGTCATCGACCAAGCACAAAGGCAAGCCCAGCGGCGTTGTATCACTGACCACGGCGACACAGTCAGCGTCAGCCACCAGAGACACTGTCGGCGGCTTCGTTCATTCGCAGTCATGGCCGAGTGTGAGGACCATGAGCGGAAGCGTAGCTTGGGCCCTCGTGCTTGACCAGCACGAGGAAGAGAAAGACGAGGCAGAATAGAACAGCCGGCCTAGTCAACAGGCGTTGTGTCTCTTTCTCTGTGTCTTTCCTTTACAATATATATATATATATATATATATATATATATATATATATATATATATATATATATATATATATAGCTCAAGCCAATCGCTGACACATCTGATAGACTGACGACGCTGAAAAATATACACGTATTGAAAATGCGCAAGTAAGGATATATATATATATATCTATATATATATATATATATATATATATATATATATATATATATATATATATATATATATATATATATATATATATATATATATATATATAATAGCTGGTGTGAGGCTTTTCCGCTCTTTCATTAACTCGAAGTTGTACGACACGGCGCACGCCCCCTTGTCAAACTCGTCAGAAACGCTTACTTTTGAGAAGTTGCTTGCCCTGCCGCGGCTCAGTAACAAGAGCAACAGCCCCCCAGTGGGTTACTCCTGGCCACTGAGGAACACAGGCGTAGCCAGGAGGGGTGGTAGGGTAGAATGGTTCGAAAATCCTCCCGAAGTTTTGGTGGAGGTTTGCCGTGTGTCGTAGATACTAAATTATCAACCTCATCAAACTGCACGCTCTCAATGACCGCTCAAGCATTCTCTAGAGCCCGTGTCGGAGAAATTCCGGCGTCGGTATCAGCGTCGTTGATTGGGAGCGAAAAATTCCCACTTGTATCGTCGCACATTTGATGTCATCAACGACCATCATGCACTATGCTGGCTGTCGTCATTGAAGGATCTCTCGAGCCGTCTCGCCCGCTGGGCACTTCGCCTGCAATACTACGACATCCGCGTGCTGTACCGCAACAGACGCCAGCATGCTGACGCCGACGCCCTCTCGCGCTCGCCCATGCCGGACGACAATGCATCCTTCTCAGTATCTAACAATGCTGTTTCTTTCATCACGTTCAGACCATTGCTAACGAACAGCACAAGGATAAATGGATGGCATCGCTGATAGTCTTGCTCACTGATCCGTCGGCAACACCAACCAATCGCGCGTTGCGTCGTCAAGCACACCATTTCGCCATTTGTGACGACCTACTGCACTTACGAAATTACAACGCCCACGGCAGCCAGTGGCTACTTGTTATAACCCGCAGTCTGCGTTCTGAAATATGCGAGTCCTTCCACTCTGATCTGCAATATGCCCGCTCTGGGGTATCAAAAACTTACCACCGCATTCGACAACGATACTTCTGGCGAGGGATGTAACGCTACGTCCAGAAGTTCGTTCGCTCCTTCCTCGATTGCCAACGCCGAAAACCTTCAACGAACCTGTTACCAGCCGGTCTACAACCATTACCTTGCCCTAAACGTCCGCTTGGGCGCGTGGGAATCAGTTTGTGTGGAGGACTTCCTCTGGCGCCGGCTGGTAACCGCTGGGCCATTTTTGCTGTTGAACAGCTAACGCGATACGCCGAAACCGCTGCCCTCCCAGCGGCCACAGTGCGCGATGTTACTTCCTTCCTGCTTCAGCGATTCCTGATGCGTCACGGTCGACCCCAGGAGGTTCTCAGTCATGGAGGCCGTATCTTCTTGTCAGAACTCGTCGAAGCCATTCTCAAATAGTGCCATGCTGTTCACCCCAGAACTACCACTTACCACCCGCCGAAGAATGGCCTAACCGAACGCTCTAACGGCACGCTTGGCGACATGCTCTCAATGTACGTCGCCGCCGATCAAACAAATTGGGATGCCATTCTGCTCTTCGTCACCTACGCATGTCATACCCCCCTCGGAGCACAACTGGTTTTTCACCTTCTGATTATACGGAAGGCACCCGGCGCACACCATCGACACGATACTCATGTACGAGCAGGATCCATCTGAGTGTGCGCCTATTTCTGACACAGCCAGGCTTGCTGAAGAGTGTCGCGTGCTCGCCAAAACGCATGAACAAGAGCGGCAGAAGAGCATTCGCGGTGGCACCACAACATCTGAACCCATGTTCCTCCCTGAAGCGCTCGTAACTGCTATGAAAAAGATCAAGGAATATGTCAACATCAAGGAATATATCAACATCAAGAAAGAGATCGGTCCCAAATACCTTCATTTCACTTTCCTTCCATTTCAAGTATACCATCTTGGAGCGAAAGCCATGACACTGTAGATCAAAACTCGAAAAGAACCACTAAGAGGTAGAAAGAAGTAGGAAAGTCGGCCTCTTATTCTCTCTATTCCAGGTTTTCTCTGCAACATCGTGTTCTTCAGTAAGTACGGACTCGCCCAAGAAGAACTAATTGTGATATGATAGCACGATAGCAAAGCATCAGGGACACAAATAAAACAGATTGGACGGGGCCATGTTGGTTGTTTTGTTCACGATTGGTGACGCTGCGCTTGTTTAATGGATCTTGCTCAGTTTCATTCCAACAGGTGCCGAATTTGGCTCACTTTTGATTGGAAACTGCTTTCTAACAGCGAAGCTGTTTAAGCCGGCTGTAAAAACTTGGGTGTATACAAATGTGCTCAAAAGACTATCATCATGATAAACGGGTATGTGCCATAGAAATTAGGCAAGTTCCAGTATACCCCGCTGGTCTACTACAAATGAAGAAAACAAATAACGGGCGGCAAACACCAATAGGATTTCTAGGCAGACGTAACCAGTAATTGAGAAAAGCTTTGGTAAACCGTCGTGATGAACGAAATGATCAACACCGTGGCCGCACGTTTCAGCTTCGCAGAAGCGTCGTTATGGATCGAGTGCTTCAGCGGTACGTACAACGAGAGAACACTGCAGAATGGAATAGGCAACGGCGGCTGCGAGAAGACGCTGAAACGACGGAAGCCCTACGCTAACGATGACGTGCCCGTCGATCTATGGGAGGTGTGAACGCTAGGTTTCCGCCCGAGTTTCTATCTCTAGAGTTTCGACATCCGGCTCGTGTCTGTTACTGTATGTGGTTGAACTCGAACCTCTGCGCTGAGAAGCAACCAAGAAACAACCCAGCATCACCTAGCTAAAGCGTAGGAACAACCTAGAAGCAACCTAGAGAAAACCTAGCATCACCTAGTTAAAATCTAGCAACAACCTAGAAGCAAACATAGTAGACTTCACAATCGCCCAGCTTCGCTGTTGCAAGCCTTACGCGACTTAGTGCAAGCTTCGCCGTTATATTGGGATAACAATTGCATGAACACTTTTGGCGGGTTTTTGCCGTGGCCGTCACGTCCCCGATCTGATGCTTCCATTTGTCTTTAAAGTGGTACTGACATGAAAAATTTCCAAGGTCGTTTTCTTGCGTCAAATGAAAGGTTAAGCACTCCAGGGACAAGAAACTGTACTGCTAAGCGTGAAAGAACCCCGAAACATAATTATAGTATGTTTTTAAAAGCTAGTCTCCATTCCTAGTGTACCCTGACGTCACAACACGGTATGCGCTTCACGTCACATGTGCGCGCAAGATATCGTGACGTTTCCACAGCCGCTCCTAACCATTGCTTTGTGGGTGACGCACAAGCGGCCATTTTGAATGTTTTGGTGACACACGTAGAGACAGCCATTTTAGAAGTTTCGGTAAATGACGTTATGACAACTACACAGACTGCTGTGTGAAGTCACCAGAGCCAGTACTGCAGCCTGACGTCAAGCAAGTGTTGATGTCGGTAGTATAGAGTTTCCTAAAATGACCTAGAGGGAACTCTGGCGCTGCGATCGTTCAGCCACCATGGGAATGATGGGTAGTACACGGATTTGCCTAGTCTTCGTGCTTGTGGGCTTCGAACGCACTTGTGGCTTTGTTTATTGCTATGCTTTGGTTTTCTTTCGGATAAAAGAATGGATCGTTGTGAACTTCGTGACCAGATTTGAATCGGTGAGCCTAAAGAAGTTAAAGTGGTGAAGTGAAACTGCTGATTTTTGCTGAACTTCGTTTTGCGACAAAGCGGATGCAGGCGACGCGGAGCCAAACGGAGCCGAAAGAACGAAGTTTAGACAAATCCGTGTACTACCCATGATTCCCATGCTGGCTGAAGCGTGATGCATTGCAGCTCCCATAGACACTAGCGCCAGAGTTCCCTCTAGTAAGTATTGTAGGAAACTCTATGGTCGGTAGGTGCTCAATGGGAAAATTGACTTTAACATGAAAATAAAATATCTCATCACCATTTGCTGATCTACACACTAGCTCAGAGCCGTCTGTGTACACGGGAGATTTGTATGGCAGTGTAAATTCACCTCCGGAAAATGGTGTCAGTACCCTTCTAAGCTTCGACAGCATTGAATTCGTCCCGCTTCGGTGTCGTTCTTGAGAGCCATACCCAAATAATCGATGCTGTATTCTTAGCGAGTCGAGATGGGCGCTGCCGAAATCTCGGAGGACACAAATAACGCGTTTGTTATTTGTTTCTCTGCTCTATAGCTGGCGCCACTTCACCTCGCGCCAGCTTGGGGACACGTTATTCGGTTTTACGCAGCACATTTTTAATAGCGGACAGACTAAAACGCTCTATCGACTGCTGGAACCATGCCTGGCAACGACAGGAACGAGATCCGCACTTCTAGCGTGAATACCGCAGAGCTTGAAGCAAGCAGATCGAAGCGTCCCGCGGCGCACACAGACGACACCGAAAGCAGACGACGCGGAAAGCCGATGTAGCTCCTCCATAGCTCCTCCTCTCCGGCAGCCGGAGAACGTCGCGAAAATGGGTCTCGGGCATATTCTCCGAACGACAAAGAACGGCTGACGTGCGCGAACGAAAATGCTTGCACACGGCAGCCTGAGAACGGCAAACGGCCAATAAACAAATCGCCCACGGACCATGGGACATTTGGAATACTAGCGGCGAGCTATTTATATACACCACTTACCGCTGGCGGTACGCAGAGCTCGGATGTGCTTCATTGTCTGCAGTATCAGCCGCGGGATTGCCGGAAGGACGCGCTTTAAAGCAACGCTCCTAGGTTTTGCTTCACTTTAAAAATCCTTGTGACGCGCACTAAAAGTGGCCCATTTCAGTGTACCCACACAGATGCGGAACACCGGGTAAACAATGCGTTGAACGCCATCAATAGGCGTTCAACGCCAGTTGATGGCGAAAACTGCCGCACGCGGAGCGGTCACTCCACGCGCAGCAGTTTTCAAAATAAAAAAATATCTAAGAGCTTTGGGTCTTAGCGCGCTGCTCAAACACGAAGTAACAACTGTGACAGTTCGCGCGCATTTTCTGTATACCTGTGCCTTCCTTCCGAGCGTCCTTCTTGTGTTGGAGCAGTGCCCAGCAAGATTCGAGCTGTCACCGTGATTAGTTCGCGCTCGTACTGTATGTGTTCTTTTCGTGCGTCCTTTGCGCTTGAGCGACGCGCTCCAAGTATCCAGAATACTTGCCGTTGTTAGTGTGACATTCTAATCTGTTGCTATCGCATTAATTGCTTCACCCTTGCGGCGAAGCTATGACTTTCTTCTTTTTTTCTTGTGTGAAGATTTTTTTCTCACCGGAGTATTTTCTATCTTCCCACGAATCTCGTTTTGTCTATAGAAGTGACGTAGACTGAAGATGAGAGCGAACTCACTTGGCATATATTTATTTATAGTCATTTGTATGTCACGAAGATTTCATCTGAGTATCTCAAGAACTTCGGTAGGTTATGGGAGTACTCTGCACGTCCAATGCAAACGAGTTCGTCGGTGCGACGTCTCCAGATTGGCGTTGTATAGAAGCGTCGTCACGCCGCATGGTGAGATTCCCCCGTTTAGCGGAGGCTGTACTGCAGCTTGACATAACAAGAATACTTCAAGTAGTTGCTCTAGGGTTAGGAGACGTTCCACAATTGGTTTCAACGGCGCTGACACCAATGCACTCTAGGCGCCTTGCATTTAATTCGGTGTGTCCGAGAAAACTATAGTTAAACGAAATCTCAACCGCCGGCAATTTGAAACAGAACTACAAGAAGCTTCGCCGCGTTGATGAGACATCGAAGGCACTTGCCTTAAGATCAGATGAAAGGAAGGAGGTTAGTCGAAAGTTATCTGATGTGGACTGAGGATGAAACAACCAACCAATCGCTGGCATGTTATAGATTAATCTTTACTCCTCGTTTTCTGCTTTTCCAAACTGCACCTGCTACCGTGGCCTAGTGGTTAAGGGGCATGACAACTGACCGCAGGTCGCAGGATCAAATCCCGGTGGTACCGGCCGCATTTTCGATGGAGGCAAAAAGCTGGAGGCGCGTGTACTTAGATTTAGATGCGCGCTTAAGAAACCGTGGTGGTGAAAATTTCCCGAGTTGTCCACTAAGGCATCTCTCATAATCAAATTGAGGTTTTGGGGCGTTAAGCCCCAACTATCATCACTATTTTCCAAACTGTTTTAGTTTTTTGTTCAATTTCTCCGCTTCATGACCTAATGTGTACTTTTCTATTCATATATTCTTAATATTTTCAATTTTTGTCCCTTTATACTGTCACGTAAGTGACGGAGCTGGCCGACGCCTAGATAGACAAAAACAGCGACTACGTCGGCATTAAACCAATAAACTTATGGAGCGCTTATTGGGCTAACTAGTGCCCTAATGTAAAGTGAAGGAATCTCACGATGACGGTAGACGACCGCGTGGCCGAACCGCGGGCGTCAGACTGCCTGGGGGCGTATACGGCAAATCACGGTTTTCTCAATACCCGATCACCGAACAGATGTACATCAGCGAGAACGTTGGTAGCGCCATTCTTTGCCACGCATCTTGTTTACGTAGAGGACATAAAACGGCAATTACTTTTATATTCTATTCATCTGCTGGCGTAAAGCCTTCGTTAGCGACGTACTGAGTAATGCGCGATCTTCTAACGATTTCTTTTTATGAGAGAACATCTGCAGCCCAGAAAACGTGTCAGACCTGTTCTATAGTTGCATGAAGTGCCGCAAGACACCGCCGCTATTCACACTATATTGCCACTTAAGCTCCGATTACCTGGTGATTAGTAACAGTAAAAATATTTTGAGAAGACTAAGACAGAAAAAGAAATAAAAGTAAGTAAAATAGAAAGGCGGTCATGTATCAAACGCAGCGAATAAGTATAGGAACACGATACAGGCGGCACTCATAAGATCTAAGAATAATTGTTGAGTTTAACGTTGCGAGAACCACGATACGATAATGATAGACGCCAGAGTGCAGGGCTCCGGAAATTTCGACCACGTGGTGTTATCAAACTTAATATAAGCACACGGGCATCGAATCGCGGCCGCCGCGACCTACGGGTTAGCAGTCAAGCACCATAACACTAGACCACCGCGACTAGTAAGCCCTAATAGCCATGATAATTAAGCATTTAAGCTAAGACCACAGAAAATTCAGTGCATATGTAAAATACCGTAACCGACTCGTTGAGACGCTCATTAGAAAAACGGAGCATTTCGTATAAAAATGTTTCTCCAATCGCTTGCTAACAGCTCTGAGACGGCTCCTAGTAGTTTACGTTATCATATTGAAAACTCAATTTCGCTATTTTACTCAGCAGTAAGCAGAACTTGTGTTATTGTATACTCCATGCACGCGCAGATTATTAAATATTTGTTCTCAACATCGCTTTGAGATAACAGTAAACTTAAGTAGAATATAAGTCTGTAAACAGGAGCAGACATAATGTAGACAGCTGAACTTACGAATAAAGGAGTGATCTTACGTTGCCAGTACGTTAAAGACATATTGTCGTAATCAGACCCGATAAAAGCAATACAGAGACATTGGTAATGTATGGAATGGAAAAGGACACCTTGGAAAGAACTTGTGCTAACAATTCAATTATGATTTTGAAAACTCATTGAATTATTTATTATTTATTTGGTTTGAATGCATAGAAAACACGAAGACACAGATGAATACACTCTAAGAAAAAAAAGAGAGTATGCGTGACTCTTTTCGGAGAGTTCTGGCTTGCCACGTACAGGACTCTCTTCAAATAGTCACGGTGACTCTCTTGGTGGGTCAGGGTCGGCTCGCTCTAGGAGAGTCCCCTGACCCTCTAGGAACAGTGGAAAGACTCTCATCCGAAGGATCACGTTACCACTTATAGGGAGTCAGACGACGCTTGTCGGTAACGCTCCTACGGGGGTCAAGAGACCCACACCGAAACGTCAAACGACTCCACAAGCATTTTCAGCTACTCATTGGACCCTTGGTCTACTTTTGCGTGACTATTGTTGAAAATAGTGGAGTTTTCATTTTAAGCAAGTTCAATAATACTTGCCGTTCTGTCCAGCGGCTGCAAAAAATAGTTCAGCTTTAGCATTATTTTATTAAAACTCGTCAAAACAACACATATTTTCCAGCAAAGTTATATAGAAAGCGTGTAAAGATGGTCTTTGATTTCCAATTAAGAAGTTTGGGTATTCCTCATTTACGTGCTTCTATGAGTATAGCCAGAGTCCTTGTATAGCCAACTAAAATGTGTGACTTGTGTGCATAGTGCCATATAGTGCAAAATAAACTGCAGGAATAGGCATCATGTTTCAATCTTTATTCCTTATGATTAAGAATAAATCAAAAAGTGGTGACGGCTGGAGGCATCAGACTTGTGGCTTCCTAGGTTGTCGCTTCTGTTCAGCGTGAGCACCATGAAAAACGGTATCTGAAAAGCAGAACGTGATATTATGATGAGAAATAAAATTGCGTAAAGGTTTGCGAAACCTACAAAATAAGTGGTTCACATAGACACCATGAAGGCTCACAACAAAACAAAAAATGCGAACACGTAAGTAAGGAACCAAGTTTTTTGCCGTTATCGTGTAAAACACAACTTGCAAATAGTACCTTTTGTAACACGTCCACTTGGCGACAAACTTGCAGCACAAGATGATGTGAGCCTCTTTTAAACAACAAACGAAATTGGTTTAGGTTCCTTTGCCTGGGTGCCACTCACCTCTTTTCATACGTCGTCTTGTCCAACCAAAAGAAATGGAGGACCGACTGCCTCGTGGACAGGGCGAACGCCGCTGATGATTTTCTCATCACGAGCGGTGAGGCGCCAGACCAGAGCGGCACCTTCGTTTCCCGAGTGTGGCTGTCAACTGGAGTGAAGAGGCGGGAGAAGTGATCCGGTATTCTGGGAATAACCACAACACACATTATATGTATTTAAAACCACCCTTTGTTGAACACACCGTTATTGTACACACATCTGCCACGAGTGTTTAGTTCAAATTTCGCAACGAAAACAAATTTTCACGTAAAAGGCAGCGGGAACCTCGTCTCGCAATACGCACTGGCTATACACGAATGAAAGCACTTTTTCTGAGAAATCGCTTCAAAATTTCGTTTCAGAATAAACGCGCTTTTGCGCGGCTTACCCCGACACCAAGCACATCCTCCGGCAGTCAGGGGCACGGCGTGAGCGGCTACTGACCGCATGTTTTACAAACGTAACCCATACTCAGATAAACACATGCGAGTACGAGGGCCCGAACGACACCCAGCGCGTGCGGACGCCGTCTACGTCGAGATCAGACATGTCATATGCTAGAATCAGCACGCATAACTCCCACAATCACGTACACTCACTTGATTCTGTTATAGCGTCATCGAAGATGTTGGCAAACCATGAAAACAGCAAACAGTAACGAAGGAAATAAAATTCCACAGCATATCCACGGGGTGAATGATGATGAGTGGGGCGAAGCTCTCGTACGGCAGGATCTTGGCGGCGGCGTCGCGCAGCTTCACGCCCAGTACATCATCAACGACGTGAGATCGGGCCGGTTATACTAAAGGGTCGATGAGAGTCATGGCGACTTGCAGCTCACTTTAATTTTACATGTACGCTGTGAATTTTTATTGTTTAATCACGCACAGGAAAATCTCACCAGGCACTACCTTGGAGGTAAACAATGGCTGCTAATAGGGAATGAGAGACAGAAGAAGTCGGCTTTTAGCTAACACTTACACTTCTACTTCTACTAACGTTTCCTACTGGAACATGCCAATGGCTGCTAATGGGGAACGAGAGACAGAAGAAGTCGGCTTTTAGTTATCGCGCACGCTGCGAATTTTTTATTGTTCAACAACGCACAGGAGAAATCTCCCACCGGCACCACCTTGGAGGTCAAGATCTGGTACTAGCGTTAAGACGGTTACGCACTTCGACGGGGACGAACGGGTGCCGCTTTAAGGAGCGTCGCCCCTAAAAGTGCACGGCGGCGGCCGCAACAACGGCGCCGTCTAAAGTCTCTAGCTTTTCGCCTTACCGGCGAGGCGTGTCTAACTTAAATGACTACCTCGTACGTTCTGGAAGCCACCGTACTATATCTGCACCTCAAACTGCCGTCTTTAAGCCAACAAAAACCATATTATAATAGTGCGTGTGAGCGTTCTGTACACAGGTTTTCTTTTTTTTCACGTTCCCACGCGCGGAAGCACGCAGCACACTCAAGGTCGATGGAAATGTTATATGAAGTAGACTAAAGTGCATCTCAAAACGACATCTTGCACCTTCAGTAGTGCAGACACAACGTGCGATCAGCAAGAAATGACCCTTGATAATTGTTTGCATCGCTCACTTTATGGGAGCTTGTACAGCAACGCGCATGACGGTGGCAACTCGTTAACTGACAGCTTTAGTTGGGCATCCGCAACAGACCCGCAGACACAGGCTGCTGTTGGAAATGGCTGGCAGATAACTTTCGCAGAGCTGATGCAGACGCCCAGCTAAAGCTGTATAATTAATGCCTACGAAAGCAGTACACTCACAGTTAACTGGCGCCCGTTGTCCGTATCCACAGGTCCAAGAATATTCCGCCCTCCAAGCGTCACTTCGTGCACGGAGCCGGCGTCAACACCACGGAAGACGCGCATGAACATGAAACTGATGAAACTTCAAGACACGCAACCCGCGCTATAGGCCTGACTGGCTGCCCAGGCGGCGCTGCGAAAACGGTGCTAAAAAGCGCCCCCTACGACAAGTTCTTTGGTTTCGAGTAGTCAGACTGGCGGCCGCATGCAGCACTAAGCTCAGATGCGCAATGGAGCCGCCGCTGTCGGTTGTGCAGCGCTTTGGATCTCGGCCAATTTCTGGCGTGGCTGAGTTCTTCAGGCCAAGCAATATGCGTAAACGCAAGAAGTTCGTCAACGTCAAGTATGTTTACGACGTGCAGGAGATTGAAGGAACCATTTCGGCGCGCTGCAACTCGCAAGTGCAGCGAATCTCATACGACGTTGAACTCGAGTTAAGTTTTACGATGTATGCTCGCGCGATTAACGACAGTGCATAAACGAAAAGATTAAGGAAGCCGACATGATTTGCGTTACACGACGAAACGGAATCAAGAAAGGTACAGTGACGAAGGCTAGCCGTCGGTGGCCCGAATGAACGCATTCGCGTCGTGTGCCGTTTTCTGCCGCATTCAGTCGCAAACACACTTTTTCCCCATGCACGGTCGTAATTTTCAACATTTTGCTTCTAGGGAATTCGTCGAATTCTGTCAGCGTGCGGTGGCGGTCGAGAAGCGACGGCGCGCAATGTTTACAGCCGGCCGCTGGAAGCAGCCGGCTGTAAGCTGCCGGAAAAATCGTATACGCAGGGTGACTCACGGCATCGTTTTTCTCGTTTCGCACGAAATGCCGGCTGCATATCCTCGTGATCGCCGTCGGCAGCCACGGCGTGCCGTCTGGACTGCACACAGGGAATATACATATATAAACGCGTGCACGCGCGTACGAAAAGTAATCAGCACGTTACGTTGCAAACGACGTTTTGCTCGCGTACTCACTTCACGCGTCGGACGGCACGTATCTAGCGGTTACGTCGCTCCACTTCGTACGGCTTTCAGGGGAACCAGTAAAACCGCACATTAGGATCCTTACCCCCATGTTCGAGGCAATTAACCACGCAACAATAACGGCGGCGACCGCGCTTCGGGACAGCGCGCTGCTCAGAGCCGTCGCCCAGACCACCTGCTTTCGGCACGGTTTGTTGAAGCAGGGAGCGCTCGTCAAACATGTCAGACTCTGCAGGCATAGCGGACAAGTTCCTGCGTACGTTTTAAGCACTTTTTGAGCCTGAAAACTAGGCGCAAAATTAAGTAAAACGCTTAAAGCAACTGAGAACTGCGTAACTCGCCGGTCGGCGTCCATTTTTGACTACCCAAGCAGCTTCGGCGCACGCCACCAGGCTCCGCCACAGTACTCAAAACTCCAGCGCGTGAGCCCTATCAACGCAACCACGCAACAGGGTTGCCAATGGTGGCTACTTTTCGCCAAATTGGCGAATTTGAGGGGCCCGTGGCGACCTAAAATTATGAATGGCGACATGGCGAATTTTTGGCGATTTTCGGCTTAGGTCTCCACATCCTAAACTCAGTGTCTTCCCAACGAATGAGCGGCAGCATTCTCTGTATTTTTCTTGGTTTTAGACCCAAGAGTAAAATGTGCACATTACGCGTCATTTTGTATGTCCGTCCTGTAACTCGTGTGTATCTCCTCAATTCATCTAGAGGCAGGAGGTACGCGAACGTCCCCCAGAGACATTCTAGCAAAATGTAAACCGCGAGGGGGCAGTGTTTGACTATAAGTTAATGGCTTTCGGCGCTTTAAGCTTCTCTAAAGTTTCGCTTCTGAAGGGGCTAGACGGCGGGTTGGCCGCGTGTTCCGACCATTTGTTCCGCCAAAGCTCCACTGTTCTGAATAGCTTGGCGACTTATTCACTGTTGCAGTACCCCCAATTCAGCTGGTAAAGACTGTTTCGGAATAGCGAAGAGAGGCGGATACGCGGCTATTTGTGCAATAAAAGTATTTATTGAGGCATTTTCCACTGTTCTCGGTGAGCGTGCGCAATGAAAACAATTGCTATATAACATTTTACATTGCCTACCTGTTCATTAAAAACGCATCGGATTGACGCGTGTAAATATAAGTGACTATAAGAAAGGGTCGGTAGTATCCGGTATCATATCAGTTCACACTGAAAAGGTGTAAGACTCACTAATGATCGGTTCCTGTAAGACTTCTGTCGTGTTATCTTCAATAAACCTTTTAATCTTTTTAATTCATACAACGGTACGTAAAGCTGTCTAAAAACAACGCTTTCACGGTTTTCGCCCAAGGTTTATCCCACTTTTACCTCTGAAACGAGCGGACAGGGATGGAAGGATATCATGAGAGTTTCATTCATTCACCCTTGCGCTACCACGCACATCTTGCGGCTAGTCGGAGAAGCAGCATCGTGCACTCCCATGGTGAAGTGGGCGATACGACTGGCATTGATAAACGTCAATATAATTAAGGGTCTTGGATGGTACTGTATTCTACGGGGCTATACGTGAGAGGAAACTTTCATTACTATGGGTATGACGCGCATATATAGAATAGCGACTATTTTGGCCGAAATGTGTAAAAAAATGGCGACTTGTGGCGACTTTTTGCTCGTCGTTTGGCGACATTTACTCGAAAGTCAGTGGCAACCCTGCCACGCAACGCATTCCAATAGACGAGGAGACTGAGACGACTGAGAGAGAAGACGGAAGCGGCGGCGCGCCACCCCGGCGCCAACCCCGTCTCCGTCGGCGAGCAACGCGCCACAACGGCGCCAAAGGGCAAGCGCGCGATATGTATGCCGTGTACGGCGGCTCTTTCATGACGGAAGCCATCGAAACGCGCTTCAGGGAGCATCCAGTGACTCCTTCCAAAATGCTAACTCTTTTTCTCTGCTGGCACCTTCCAAAAGGGGTCATGGACGCCCGAAGAGAGTCGCCGGTTCCATGACCCTCTTTTGACTCTCTTTTTCTTAGAGTGTAGGGAGGGAACAGGCTGACAACTGCCACCTAAAGGGGCACGACGCCTGCCTGCTCATTTGGGAAAGGGAACGAAGATAGAGGAAACGAAGAGAGGGAGGAAAGAAAGTAGGGAAAGAAAAAAAACACAACACAGACGTAAACATAATTACGTGGTAACATGGAAAACGTCTATGATAGAAAAAGGATACGTACGCCAACATAGCTTCTGTTAAAGGGGCCCTGCAACACTTTTCGAGGCATGCTCAAAAAGCGCTGCCGATCGGTAGTCGAAGCTCCCGAGAACACGCGAGCCAAATATTATAGCGATGCGCACGGCCTGGAATTTACAATAAATTCTCAAAGTCAGCTGAAAATCGCTCCCTCTTCTCTCGACAAATGATGTATTAGTCCGCAAAATATGACGCGATTGTCGGCAGTTTCCACCATTGGCTGATGTTATAATCACGATAACCCCCTCATTATTATTTTCGTTGTTAATTTTGAGTTCAATAAGTAGGTAAAATGTATTTTATATTCTGTTATCGCGTTAAAACACCGAACAAACATTAATATTAGCACTTCCGGTCTCACCGACAGCTCGTCTGCTCGTAGTTGTGTGGTTCCGTTTTCTTCGCCATGCGCAGTGCCGAAAACGTGAATATTCTGTGCTTTTG
The DNA here is from genome assembly GCF_013339695.2 of Rhipicephalus sanguineus. Classification (NCBI taxonomy): domain Eukaryota; kingdom Metazoa; phylum Arthropoda; class Arachnida; order Ixodida; family Ixodidae; genus Rhipicephalus; species Rhipicephalus sanguineus. Next base: position 238,608,167 of record NC_051177.1, on the reverse strand, counting down.
ACCATCGCCGGTTGCCGTTGAGAGTGGCAGCCGTTCGAGTGTTGCCTCGTCAGCTGGGAACTGCATCGTCGGCACGTTCTCACGACCGACCGAGGCAGGGGCGCAGCATGTCTCCGATAACAATGCTGGCGTCCGGTAATGGCGGCGCTTGGGGTCGCCTGCCAGTGCCGTCTTACGAGGCGGTGTATCGGAGTATGGGCCGAAACCGATCTCAGCTGTCATTCGTTCCAAACGAGCGCGCAGGTTTGCTTCCATGGTTGGCAAGAGCGATGAAAACACTACGGCGTTCGAGGTGCACACCCAACATTACCAAACCGACGCGCAGTTTTCAAGCATGCGCGATACACAGTGCGATCGGCTCCGCTCGACGAGAACGACGCAAGCCGACCGGAAGTGGCGGCACAGACCACGTGGTTGCGCCCAGACGTCAGAGAGAAAAAATGAAGAAAAAAATTCCGCCGGCGCTCTTGCGCGGAGCCTCGCTGCTCTGCGCTCCCTCCCTCGTCACGCTGCCTAGCTTTCCGCGCGCTCGCGGCGTTGAGTTGAGGGAAAAAGCTGCGGAACGTGACTCTATAATTTGGTAACACCACTTAGACTTGACGGATTCGAAAAATTTTTGCGGCATATGACTCGTGAAGAGTCATACGTCAATAATGAGACTATTCCAATATAACTAAGAAAGGTGTTGCAGGGCCCCTTTAAGTGAATGCTTGTTCTCTTAAATCCGGCATCGTATCGGTGGTGCTTGTGTTCCGCGCTGAAATTGGTGGCAGCACAGTTGCTTTGCCTTGACGTAGCTGGACGAGCCCACGTGCGACTCAATCTTAGCGATCGAGAAGTAGCTGGACGTTCGCTTCCACGATCGCATCACCACTAGACGGCGCATCGGTTTCGACGATTGCCATGATGCTCGTATTTCGCGGCAAGCTCACCTGGTTGGCGACGATGGTGCATGCTGCACGGTGACGATTTTTCTGCACTGGTGCGGACGGATTTTTCGTCAGTGTTACGGTTTTTGTCTGCAAGTCGATTACTGCGCCGTTTTCGTTGAGAAAGTGGATCCTAAGGATTACGTCGCGAGAGCACTGCGGTATGATGATGAAACTCACCGGATAGCTGTGACCGTGAACAGCCGCTCGCGCTGTGCACCGTCCAGTAGGGGTAATCCTGCCGTATGTATTTGAGGGCCGTCCCACACGGTTTTGATTTTCTTGAGTAAGTTCACAAATCGTCCGCTAACGACGGAGTAGTCGGCCCCGGTATCAACTAGTGCAACCACTGGACGTCCGTCGAAGGTGAGTTGCAAGTCGGCATTTGACGTCCGGCTTCGATGTCTATTGGTCACCGACTGTGCAGTGTGTCGTTTTGCACGGTCACGCTGTGCCGTGTGGAAGCCTCTTGGCGAGGCGTTGCGGTGAATAGTCGTGTCGTCGTAGGGCCGGATTTCTTCGCGGCGTTGGTTTCTGTCGTGCTGTCAGTTCTGTCGGGGTCGCTGGAGGGTTTTGCTGTCTTCGCTCGAGAACGGCGTCACCTCTCGACGTCGCAGACACCAGTTTCTTCTACGGGGGCTGGGCAATCTCCCTCTCGCGTACCCGTGATACGGCAATGGCGAGCGGCGAGAATTGGGTGATGAAGACCTGAAGTGACGAGGGGCGGCGACCTCAGTCTCTCGCTGGTAGGCCTGAATTTCTCGTGGTCGCTGGCCAGAAAGGGGTGGCGGGGCGTTGGTGCCGTATCCGCGGAGACCCATCTGATGATAAGGGCACCGTCGCAAGAGGGGATCGGCTTCACCACAATAAAAACAAAGCTGTCGTCGATCTGGGGTTCTCCAGACGTCAGTGCGGTTTGCGAGTACGCAGGTGAATGTGTGGGCTGGTGCGCGCGTGGCGGTGGTGGTTGGGTTTGCAGGCATTGTGGTGGCGTATAGGTTTCCCGTCACCAGCTTGTTGGCCTTGACGGGATTTGCAGAGCGGCGGCGTATGTTAGGACTCCCGCCTCCGGGCAAAGGGGCAATGAGGACGTGCTCGTATCGACGGGATTGACTGTTCCCAGTGCTTCCTGTACCTCGTCCCATATGACGTCGGCGAGCGAAGAAATTTGTTGTTGCCAACCCGGCAGCCGTTTACGAAGCTCAGAACGCACGATCGCACGGATGGTGTCTCGAAGTGACTCTGTGGAGCCGCTTCGGAGGTCATTGCCGTCTGATGGAAGAGTGCGGAACTGGAGATCGTATTGCTTTCCGCGAAGGTCAAGCGTCCTCTCGATGGTAGCGGCTGTGATGTACTTTAGGATCGTCACGCCGCAGAGCGTGTGACGCGTTGCAGATGGAGGAGACGGTGGGTGATTGCAAAAACCAAACGACAATTATATTCGGACTGCACACACACACACGAAAATACTAAGGCGAGAACGTACAAAAGTAGCAGCTCGTCCCACGTGGCGGTGCTATAGAGTCCGGGAAGTAGTGGGCTGCTAGTCCGGGCGGTGTCGTAGTCGTGCGTGGTCGGCCGTGGTAGTGAAGTCGCAGCAGCAAGGGTCATGGAGCGAGTGGGCGACCAACCCCTCGGTCGATGGTAGCCGCCATTGTCGGTAGCTCCCCGCGTCTCTTCAGCTCCAGGCGAAGATCCCGCGGCGCTCGCTGTCCTGACGACGCCCGGCAGGATGAACCACGCGTGTAGATGCGAGTTCCCCGACACAGGAGGCCACGAACAGATCTGACTTGAAGAACGTGAGGCGCTCGCTGTCCCGAAGACAGGCGCCTCTGTGCGCGAACCCCGCTCGTCGATGCGGGTTCGGTCGACCTCCGGCCTGTTCTGACCGTGTTCCACGAGTGACTAGACTGCGCGAGCCCTTTTTCTTCGCTTCTGAAGCACGAGCTGTTTCTTCTTCCTCGGCTTCAGCGATCGGCGGCTCCGTCGTCTGCTCTCGCTGGGTCGCCTTTACGTGCTTCTTCACATTTAACCCCCCACCTAAGAAAGTTCTTCCTCCTGAAGAACTTGCCGCTGTTGCTTTAAAACTTGGGGCATCATAGCACGTACGCACTCGCAGCACCAGCACTGCACCACATTTCCGAGCACCGCACACTCGGCACGCATGAGTAAACAAAACTGTGACGAATGTTCCAAGTACCGCACAGTCGGTACTTGTGGGAATAATCACAGCAGTCATAAGTTTACTCTCAGGTCTAAGTAAACAGTCATAAAAAATTATCTACAATACTGAACACTTCCATTATAGCACCAGTAATGTAGATACATCGCTCATAGGTAGGTTACCCAGCTCTTATAGTCTGCGACTACCATCTCACTACCGTTATATACGCGACTGAGTAGTCGTATTTTGAGTACCACGTATGAGATCACCTCTTTTTCCGTGCGTAGAAGCTTCGCGGTCCATATTTCTTTGCTTGTTTCCTGTGGTAGTCGCAATCTGCTGGGTCATCGATGGCTTGTCCTTGAGCTGCGATTTGCAATCCGTGGTTAGGTCCGAGCAATTTGGACATGCTGACATCGATAACCGATTGCCTTTGTTGAAATGGTTAACACGGTAGCTTGTTTGCTTTCTCTGACACCAGAGATAATGGTTGCACAATATCATTTGCTCCTCTCTTAAAAGGAGTATCAATGACCGATGTTTTTCCCAGCGGTACTCGACCGAGTAGGTGCTTGGGAAAAATACTCTGGCACATGTCGCAAGATTTCACAAATCGTGCGATATCTGATTGTACCCCTGGCCAGTACAACTCCTGGAGGACACTGTCTGTTGTCCGTTTATTCCTTGATGACCCGCAAGAATTCCTTCATGAGCCATTTGCATTACAGTATGGCGGAGGGCTGTTGGTACGACAAGTTGTTCTATTTCTCTCTTCCCGTAGCGTGTATCGCCTACAAAGAATTCCTTCTTTTACAACGAATTCATTCTCGGAAAATCTCTTCTTTAACGGTTTGTCAACTGCTTCCCAGCATTTCTGAAGGCTTGCGTCATCCCTCTGTCTTTTCCTCAAGTCGACTGAACTGATAACCAGGGCCCTTATTGCTGGTACGCCTAGCAGACGAGAACTTGTCTGTCTGACTGTTTGCAGCCACTTGGGTGTTCTCCTTGTATTCGTCCGTAGCAGATGTTAAGGTATCTGCGTGATGGGATCTAGTGATAGAGTCCTTGTCAGCTTCCGCCCTAGATGATTCTTTCCACAGGACTAGCTGGATGTAGATGTCTTTCCCAGTCATTATCAGGATCAGAGACATCACGGACCCCTTTTACGGTGCCCAAAACAACATCGTAGAGAGGGTTGTCCATGCAGAATCACGCGAGTCCTGCCTACGAAGAAAGGTGAAACGATTCGCACCTCTGCTTCCGGGAGCTTTAATACTCTTCTGTCCAGAAGGGCAAAGCGAGGAAACTTTTCCTGTCAATTACTATTTAGTACAAGGGACCTGTTTACAATAACAGAGTCACATCCCGTATCCCGTAAGACAAGTAACGGGTTGGTCTTCGAGGACACCTTCGGCAGTAGGCATAAACTTGTCCTCCTCGTCTAGGCATTACCCACTCTTGCGTACCAAACAATTAGTACTTTGCTGAAAAACTTCAGTCTTTCTATTTCTGTTTTGGTCACCTCCCCTTGCTTTTTTCAGACACGAGGCTTTCCTTATACTGCTTCCCTCGTTAAGACAGTCACCAGTGCTATGCCCACTACGCCTGCACTGTTCGCAGGAGGATGTTTCTGTTGTTGGCCCCTTTGTGCTTGTCCAGCAGTCTGCAGCTTTGTGGCCACGTTTTCCACAAAGACAGCATTGCAGCTTCTCTTTTTCCTCTTTACTAGGCGTGGCCTGAGCTTGGTCTGGTGGCTTATCAAGTTTGGCGTTCTCATTTTTGCCTTTGCCGAGATTGACTAAGCCATGAGCCTCCATATAATGATCAGTAGCTTCGGCCAGCTTTTCAATTCCTTGGCAATTCCTTTCTCTCAGGAAAATTGCCAGCTTCTCATGGCATGTCATGAGGAACTGCTCCGAAACAATAACGTCTCGCAGAGCGTCATATGTTCGGGTCTGTCTTGGCCATCTCCTGCCAATGGTCAAAATATCCTAAAATTCGTCCAGCGAACTGCCGACCTGTTTCGGAGTTCTCTGGCTTCGCCGACCGAAACTTGGTGCGGTACCCCTCCTCAGTAAACCTGAAGCGCTGCAACAAAGTCTTCTTCAGTGTTGCATAATCCATGGCATGGTCAGGTGCCATTCTGCCAACAACACTTAGCGCTTCGCCTGTCAAACAGAGGCTTAGTGAGAGGGCCCATTTATCCTGCGGCCAATCTTGACTCACGGCGACGCGTTCAAAGCGCTGGATGTAAGCGTCTAACTCGTCGCGATTTTCGTTGGAGGGAGGTATGAGTTTGTGCGGACTCTGGTAGCTTTGAGGAGCGCTCATGTGCGCGCCCTCCGTTAACTGGGCAGTACTCGTACTACCAGTTGTCGCATTTAACTCTCGCAGCTTCAACCTGAGTTCGAGTACCTCCTTCTCTGCCTTCAACCTCGCCAGTGCCTCAGCATCAGCTTCCTTTGCCGCATTGCGTTCGGCTAAGCGTGCTTCACGAACTTCTCGTTCACGCGCGCGCTCTTCCTCTATCCACTCCTTTAACGCTGAACCGCTCAACCCCAGTTCTTTTCCAATTGCCGTGAGCTTGTCTGTCTCCCATCGTGAACCGTCAAACACGCCTCAGCAACGCGATGCTCTTTTACACAGGTTAGAGCAGTCCTGTTTCGCGGACGCCAGAAATGTGATGGTTGTACTTTACGATCGTCACGCCGCAGAGCGTGTGACGCGTTGCAGATGGAGGAGACGGTGGGTGATTGCCAAAAACCAAACGACAATTATATTCGGACGGCACACACACCACACACGAAAATACATAAGGCGAGAACGTACAAAAGTAGCAGCTCGTCCACGTGGCGGTGCTATAGAGTCCGGGAAGTAGTGGGCTGCTAGTCCCAGCGGTGTCGTAGTCGTGCGTTGTCGGCCAGTGGTAGTGAAGTCGCAGCAGCAGGGTCATGGAGCGAGTGGGCGACCAAACCCCTCGGTCGATGGTAGCCGCCATTGTCGGTAGCTCCCCGCGTCTCTTCAGCTCCAGGCGAAGATCCCGCGGCGCTCGCTGTCCTGACGACGCCCGGCAGGATGAACCACGCGTGTATATGCGAGTTCCCCGACACAGGAGGCCACGAACAGATCTGGCGACTTGAAGAACGTGAGGCGCTCGCTGTCCCGATGACAGGGCCTCTGTGCGCGAATCTGCTCGTCGATGCGGGTTCGGTCGACCTGCGGCCTGTTCTGACCGTGTTCCAAAGTGACTAGAGTGCGCGAGCCCCTTTTCTTCGCTTCTGAAGCACGAGCTGTTTCTTCTTCCTCGGCTTCCAGCGATCGGCCGCTCCGTCGTCTGCTCTCGCTGGGTCGCCTTTACGTGCTTCTTCCACAGCGGCCTCGAAAATTAACTCTGCGACGGTCCTCAGCGGATTGCGGATAAGCACGACGAAAAGTTGCTCTTTCGGCCGTCATGATGTACTGGAGCTTGTCTTCGGTCATGTCCGCGTCTGCGTGGCAGAAGAGCTTTTGCATTTTTCCGCAAAGATTGCCACGGACTCGTTTGGGTGCGGCTGACAAGTTTGAAGCAAAGCCTCGGCTCGTTCTTTCGCATGATCCTTGCGAAAGTTTTAAATGCCTGCCTCTTGAAAGCATCCCACGTTGTCGATTAGCGCTCCTGCTTCTCGTACCAGATGCTAGCGGAATCTTCGAGAGCGAAAAAGACGCGCCGAAGCTTGTCTTCGTCAGACTAGTTGTTAAGGACTGCAGCTCTTTCATAACGTTCCAGCCAATCTTGGACATCCTCGCAAGGGGATCCGCAGACACACGGGAGTTGTCGCGGCTGCTGGATTACCAACGGCCCAGGCGCAATGGCGGTAGCCATCGGTGACCGTTGAACGGTGGTTTACGGAACGACTAGCGGCAGCGAGTGGTCCGAATTCAGCCGGAAGTCCTTGCTGTAGGCAGCTACACCAAGCTTGTACCTCCTTGTCTTCTTTAGTGTCGTGTTCCGTGTCTGGCACATACCGCCCAGGCAGCACACAACGTCGGGCCGATATTGGTTTTACGGCGGCTGTGCGCGGCCCCACCTCGGGCCAGCATTGCCAGCTCGGCGCCGATATCGGCGGAGCTGTTCACTTTCGCCGGCAAAATTGGGCCGCTTTTGCCGCCTTTCAGCCGATATAGGGCTTTTACCGGAAACATTGGGCGGAGTTTTCCGGCGTTCTGCCGTCTTTCCGCCGATATCGGCTAAGCCGATTTCTTTCACCGGCAACATTGGGCCGAGTTTGCAGGCGTTTTGCTGTTCTTTCCGCCGATATCGGCTTAGCCGATGGCTTTCACCGGCAACATTGGGCCGAGGTAGCCGCCGTTTCTGCCGTACTTTCGCCAACATCGGCCGAGTCGATGGCTTTCACCGGCAACATTGGGCCGAGCACGCAGTCATTCTGCAGTGCTTCAGCTGACATCGGCGGAGCCGATGGCTTATCGACGATGTTGGAACTTTCTTGTCTCCCTTCAGACAGTACATGGCCTGTTGAGAACGTTCTTCTTGCGTCGCGGCGCTCCAAAAGTCCTTGTCGCCGACAGAGGTACGGCTTTTACGGCAGAGCTAACGCAAACTATCTTGAAATAGAGCCACACAAGTCACCGACGGACATCACCCGCAGGCGAATGGCCTCACCGAGCGGCTCAATGAAACCATCGCCGACATGCTGGCAATGTACTGTACGTCGAACACATGACATGGGACGCCATGTTATCTTCCGCACATAGCCTGAAGTTAACACGGCAGTGTAAGAAACGGCGCACATATGACGCCGTTCAAACTAGTTCACGGAAGCACCTGAACGACGCTGGACGCCGTGTTGCCGGCCGTCAGTGACGAGAATAACCTTGACGTTGCGCTCTACCTTCAGCCCGCGGAAGAAGCCCGGCAGCTCGCCCGCCTATTATACAATCGTAATGCAATAGAGCATTAGGTGCTTGAATATTTGTAACTTAAGCTGCAGAATGCCGCTACATGGATTGCTGTACTAGCACAATAAGAAAGTTCAAATATTGTACCGTGCTAATGCCGCACATACGACTCGGGGCGCGAAGTATCGCCGACTGAATAGCTTGCATTCTCTTATTAGTTTCTGCTATGACAATGACTAACAACTATCACTAGCACAGTCACTTTTCTACCAACAAAAGGTGGTCTTTAGAAGAATAACGAACTCAAATTAGATGGCCACTTCGTTGACGAGTTGTTCAACGCTATCAAAAATGTTGAAACGTTATAACACGTACCATTAACTTCATGGGCCAAATTCGAAGTACTTCTGTTTTGTAAATGTTTTGTAATGTATCCAGCATCAAATTTCACCCAAACATTCCCGCACGAATGGTTTTAGCGGGAGATGTTTTATGTGAATACTAATTCTGTGCATAGCTCGAGCCTGTCATCATATTTATAGCGCTATATCCTTTCAGCCGCTTAATCTGTGGCGCGAGCGCTCATATACTACACGGACAGTTTCCGATCTCTGTGTTTACACATATTTACTCACGCGCGTGTTTGGGTCAAGCGTAACAAGCGCATTTGCTTCAGTGATGTCACATAATTTTGCTTTATGAAAATAGTAAAAAGCTCAGCAAGGCGTGTTGCTGAGCTAGTTGGTTCATTACTTGAGAAAAATAGGTATGGTGCAAAAAAGACCGGGCGAAGTGAAGAAACGTTTTGTCGTTTGCATGTTTCCAAATCAACTAGCCCGCTGACCATCTTTAACGAACTGACAGACACGTGCTTGCAACGTGTTTGTCAGTTCGTATTTGCACTTCATTGCGTCCATTTTCTGACATACCATATCTTTTTCAAGTAAAAATCTCGCTCAACGATTGCTTCCCCCGTGCTTTCAGAAACAGTCGCATAAAATTATTATTGTGGCACGTGAAATATGATGAAAAATGCGGCTCCAACGTGGTGTACGCAAAGTTTTCATGTAGCGACATGTGGCAACAAGAGATGCATTGGAAATTCGAGGAACGCCCTTGTCAAACGGCATGCCCATAGACATGCTGGGGGGATCGCACACCATTGTGGTAGGCTGAGCCGTGCAAGAGCTTTCAAGAAGGGAGAATTCGATTTTTTAGTCTTCTTCAACCTCTACCCCCCCTCCCTCCCTTCCCCTCGTTCAGTGTCATTGTCGCGAAACTCGCTTGACCAGGCGTCCCGACGGAGGGACAATCGTAGCTGCGGGAGCACGTTTTTTCACTCCGACCAGCAGAATTCTTCAAGAAGTGCGGTGTGTGGACATGTGGGATGGAAATTCAAATCGTGCACAAGGCGGATACGCGGCAGGATTCCGGCATTTTTTTTTTTCGGCAGAGATCACCGCAGCGAGAAACCAGTGGCCCCCTGCTTCCATGTTGAACTCGCTGACCTCATATAAGGCCACGTGTTCACTACTGTTACGTGTCGTCAGATTTTTGTTCTCTTCTTATCGCGTATTTTCTATTGACCATCGTGTTTTGTGTAGTCTGATATGGTGCGCTTGCATTTTTTATTTGCTCGTGTTTTTAGCATTCCAATGGGCACACGTGAGTGGTTACTATGCACGATTCCTTTCTTTTACACTCTCACCTTTATATTAGGAATGCGTGCGTGTCTATCTTGTTTAGATGTAGAGTTCATGGGATCTTGTGGTACCGCTCACAATGTTTCTCGCGTCGCGTGCAGCAGTTTATCCATCTTTTTGGCCCTTAAGTTATCACTGAAAAAATTGCAATTCCCGCTTAAAGGATAACGCTAATTTAATTGCCAGTCATGTGTTGCGAATGCCTACCGTTCCTTGGTGAACTTAATAAACCTGGGGGGGGGGGTGCTCCTCTGCTCGTAACTAGCTCACACGTATACACAATCTTCTAGTCTAGTTGCCACTCTTAATCTCGCTTTGTCGGCAAGCCGCCTAACATTATCTTTCTTTTCTTCGGGCCCGCCTTTAATCCTAATTTAACGCTGCCTTCGTTTACATCTCCAGAACCTTTTTTTCGTGATTCGGCACCGTCGTTACTGAAAAGCGCGATATCGTCTGCAAAACGCAAGTAGCTAAGATATTCTTCGTTAATCCTTATTCCTATTTTTGCCCGTTCTAGTTCTTTCAATAATGATAGTGAATGTGCCGCGCATAACGTTGAAGAGATTGTAACTCTTCGCATAGGCGTGCGCACAGGGGGGCGGCCGGCCCCCGTAGTCACCTAAGAGGTGGGCGCAAGGTCTGCCAAACACATTGACTTATTAGGGAGGGGGGGCCGCGATGAACCTTCGACCCCCCCCCCCTCTGAAGGGGAACCCTGCTCACGCCTATGACTTTGCGCTTGACCCCATTCTCGATTAGGATTGTCCTGCTTTTTTGAGGAATACGGTGGCTGTGGGGTTGTTTAAGATGTTGGCTACGGTATCTATAGATGTTTAGATATTCCTTTATGGCATAATTATTCCGGAACTGCTGCGTGTGTTCATATCTGTGAATAAATTTGTGTTTATCACCTTGCAAATGTGTTGCTCCTTACTTTCTCAGACGCATGCGTAGTTGGTGCAGCAGGCCTGTCATCAATTTAGTTGTGTTAGAGACAATATTGACTTTCGTTCTCGGCCTTGCACGGTTCGACAGAATTGTGGGTCTTAATCGCACACTAAGACATCAGTGGAGCAGTCGTTCTAATTAGGAAGCATTTTTTCGAATATGGCACCAATGGTAGTCGATGAATGCTGTTGGGCCGCGAATAGTCTATTTTAACGCTGCTAACTTACAGTACAGTAACCACAGTAATACCGAACTGCCGTGGTTAGCACGCAGCCATTTTTCACTTTATAACACGTGTATCAGCTTGCCTGATCAAGTTACTTTGCGCATCGAGCAACTAAGCCGGTGTCCCAGATAAACTAGCTACGTGCGGACCACGACGGTACAGTACTACCGTACTTAACGCACGGTAAGCCACCACTGCTAAAACATAACGGGTGTAAACGGTCACGCCGGCGGCTACCCGACGTCGGCGGGGCCGACACCACGTCAGCATCGGCTACCATACATACGCCCAATGACAGCTTGCCATCATCGGCTGAATAACGGCAGGCCCGTCTCGGACCGACGCTGGCTAGCCCACGTCGGCCCGAAGTCGGCAAGCCCGCATCGGCCCAACGGCGGCTAGCGAACGTCGGGCCGATGCGGGTGAAAGTAGCGCGAGCGTGATTTGCCGACGTGGGGCCAGTATAGCTGCCGTCATTTGCCGACGTTGGGCCAAGATCGGTCCAATGGCGGCGTGCCGCCTGGGCAGTCACACTTACGCCCCCCCCCAAGCTAATACAACATTGCGCACGCCTGTCAGTATGGGCAACGCGACCCCATACTCGCTGATATATTATTAAGGCGAAAGCCTTATATAATTAGCAGATGCAATATGTCACCATCGGTGTCGGCGGCTTCAACACGAACGATGGAAAAAGTCAGTCATCAGAGATTATGGCTTCATAACGTCATCACAACGTCAAAGATTTCCGAACATTGTTAGGCTATATTTTGTGACGTCACCACACGACATCGTCTCATGCTCAAACGTAAGCCGATCTCAGAGGCAGTGCTGCAAAAACCACCTGAGGGGCAGAAAGCTGCTATTGTGAATGTAATAGAGAAGTATGCGTATAGAACTGTGCATCTGCCTCATAGGTTTAATACACTTCTCGGCGGCATTGTCATGTGATGACATGTTAATATGACGTCATGATGATGCCATAACGTGATGCCAATGTGACATTCTGCACTTAACACCAGCTTACGTGTCAGTAAGGTCATGTGACTTTTGGTAGCATTCGTGTTTACGCCAATGAATTTCGCGCACCACGATAGTTAGACCTGGAGAAATTAGTCGCAATTCTTTCTTAATTCCATTTGTCAGCATAAATAATATCCCCTCTGCTTTCCTCGGATTTATTGTCTGTTGGCTTCAGTTGGTCGTGTCTAACAAGGAAACGAGCCTCCAGTCTATTCCCTTTATTTCCTTCTTTCAAAGCGGGGGTACCGTCCTGGAAGACTTGATTTATTTAGGTAGCATAACGTACTTACAGGTCCGCCGCCGCCAGCATCTGTGTAACCACTATTGGACTAAATAAGAAGAATTGAAATAGGAAAACAATATCCAGGATCGGACGGAACTTCAATCCGGGCCCTCTGCGTGGCAGTCGAGTATTCTACCACAGAGTCACGCCGGTGCTTGAAACGCCTTCGCAAAAGACCCTTTACAGGCATCATGTCTAGCAAAGATCTGCGTTAACATATCTAATGTAGCGTGGTAGAAGAGTAATATAGGCGTCATAGAATGCGAATTGCACAACGACTTGGTCGTTGAATGCCTTCAACCCATTACAAAGCGCTTAGCCATAATTTTTCATCGTCATCAGCCACAACAGAAACAATTCACACAGTGCCTTACGAATGTGTAGCGGTTACCGCGCTTCCCTGCAGAATGTCGAATAATGGCGTAGTGGGCGGTTCCCCACTTCAGAAATAATATGATTATTTATGGTGCAGTGGGTGGCATGCAAGTGTACTTGTATTAGGTTCCCCAAGAGAGCTTACAACCGGCTGTAGAAAGGCCGCTCTTCCAGCTTTCGCGGTGATTGTGCTGTGTGTACCGCCCAGGCCTGGCAATTTTTGACCACCTCGTTTTTTCATTTATGTGGTAATTATTACATTACATCTAAAACTGCAAGTAATGTTCCCTATGACTTTCTTGATATTGTCTATCGGCTTCCTGAGTTTGTGTCCAACTAATAAGCGAGTCTTTAAGGCTATTTCAACGATGACTTTCGGTGCCGCCATGTTGGGCTTGTAACTTTCTCGTTTTTTATCCTCAACAACTAAACAATGATACCGTAGATGCATGCTCATGAAAGCGGTTGAATTTGTGTACTTGACGCTTCATGACATCATTTATTTACGTCGCGATATATACAAAAAAAGCCGCACCTCCCCGAAGGGGATCGTGAGGAAATGCGAATGCATTTGGGTGCACCCGATGAGTGTGGGATTAATTAATGAAGAGAGACGAGAGTGTGCACGTAAAGGCGTAATGCTCGAGTTGCATTGTGTTACACTTCGTCCTAGTGCTATCGTTGCCGCGAGAGATTCGACTTCACCGACTTCCATCGCTATCGAGACACCAAAGCGCGCGCTCCCTGCATGATATAGGTCCGAACGCGGACAGGAGGAGCGCCCGAGCTCTACCGTTGTCAGAAAGGAAGGGGAGCTTGGCACTCGAAAGCACCATGTCCCAGATTTTATAACACTCATCAACCCCTCATCATCCAAATACGTCCGCCCTGGCAGGGTTCCCGCCCCGGGTTACAGAGCGGGATCTTTTTGTTTCGAGCGAACAGTCCTCCCCGGACAGGGTGCCGCGCCCACTCAGCGCCTAACAGACGCGACAACTCTCGCGGCCCCACGCCGACGAGAGGATCGGTACGTTATCCAGGCAAGGGGTTCATTCTTTTGCACAGCAGACGAAGTCAGTGCGCACGGAGGCGTGGCCATTCCATACCACCGGGCAGTTGAAAGCCACCTCGGTTCCCGCTCTACGCGAACGGGTACGCTACGGTCCGTCGCGACGAAAAAGATCGTCGCGCATGAGACAAACGTAGCAGAGTTGGGCCTGTTGGTTTCCGGCCAGCGAGCGGCTTGAATTGCTCGCGCAAGAAAGTTGCGCGCGCAGACGACCAAGGCACCCACGCCGAAAGCGCGGCGAGCGAAGGAAACGAGTTCGGGGTAGAGGGGGAAAGAATGCGAGCGCCTCCTCTCTCCGCCGAGCGAGCTTCGCGATGCGAGCGCCCTCACCGGATACACTCCTCCTCTCCCTTACCCTCCGCTGCTCCGCGATGCGAGCGCCATCACACGCCCGCGCGCTCCTCCTCTCCCCTTACCCTCCGCCGCTGACCACCTGCTCCGGTTGCTAGGCGCGGCGCAGCTGTTGCTAGGGGCGAGGAGGAGCGCGCGCGGAGAGATCTGTGCGCACGCCGACCAGGGACGCACGACAACCCCCGGCTAAGAAATGCATTCGCATTTAAAATACGCAAGAAAAGGCTATGCAAATATGATATATGCAAAACGCTATGAGCGAACTCACTTGCCATATAATTATTTATAGTCATTTGTATGTCACCAGGACTTTATCTGAGTATCTCATGAACTTGGGTAGGTTGTGGGAGACCTGCAGGTCATCTGTAAGCGAGGTCGTTGGTGCGAGGTATCCAGGTTGGCGTTGTATAGAAGCGTCGTCACGCCGTATGGTGAGATTCCCCCGTTTAGCGGAAGCTGTACTCCAGCTTGACATAACGAGAATACTTCAAGTAGTTGCTCTAGGGTTAGGAGACGTTCCACCATTGGTTTCAACGGCGCTGAAACCAATGAACTCTAGCCGCCTTGCATTATCAATCAGTGTGTCCGGAGGGAACTATAGTTAAACGAAATCTGAACCTCCGCCAATTCACAGAACCACAAGAAGCTTGGCCGTCACGATGACGAAACAAGGTGATGAAAATTTTTTTGGCATCGGTCGCGTTGATGAGGCATCAAAGGTATGTGTACTGAGAAAGAAACGACCAAACAATTGCTTGGAGGTTTTAAATGAATCTTTACTCCTGGTTTTCTGCTTTTCCAAACTGCACCTGCTACGGTAATCTAATGAGTAAGGTGCATGATACTGACCCGCAGGTTGCACGATGGAATCATGGCCGCTGCGGCCGAATTTTTGAGGGAGGCGAAAATGCTGAAGGCCCGTGTAAGTACTTAGATTTAGATGCACGTTTAAGAAACCCTGGCGGGGAAAATTTTCGGAGCCCTCCACTAAGGCATCTCTCATTATCAAATCGAGGTTTTGGGACGATAAACCCCAACAATCATTAATATTTTCCAAACTCTTTTATTTTTGTGTTCAATTTCCCCACTTCATTATCTATATCTGTACTTTCCTATTCATCTATTCTGATTACTTTCAATTTTTCCCTTTATACGTCTTTCATCTTTAAATAGATAAAATGTAACTTTTAAGAATTTTCCTTAAAAAATACCCGCTTCTTGACCAATGGCCGAGCGTCGGTGTGTGCCAGGGCTTCAGAGGGAAAAGCATTTTAATGAAAAGCTGCAGATGTTTGCCTTGCTTTTCGCCTGACATGCTACTCCAGGCGCTGGGTGACGATTATGATACTTACGCCGATAAACGCATAACACATACAGCCACACACACGTGGACTTCACCATTTACAACGATTCGTTCAGGCTCGTGGCCTGCAAGAAACTCAACAGCCGTTTCGTGGCACATAGAGCCCAGGTGCTGCTTTGCCACGGGCGCAGAATATGTAGCAACTCTAAGGACGAGCCCCGTCGTAGATGTAAGGCCGCCTTGAGAGACTGTATCTCTGATGCGTATCGCCTCACAAACAACGTGATTCAGATTTTCCTGGACGTTACATTGGACGCACATTGGTGAGTCCGACCACGGTTTCAATTTTCTGCTCGAACCTACTCTAATCTGCTATCGGCATAGTGGACGCGCGCAGAACAGAATCGACCAATCGAAGCAGAAAAAGCAGCGAATTGCTGAAGGGCGGAGAATTGCTTCTGTCTACTCCTGTTTCTCTGCTTTTCCAAAGCACTTTATTTTTCATTTCAAATTCTCCACTTCATTGCTCATATTTTATTGGTTTACTTTATTCTGATTATTTTTGTTTAATTTTTACTTCTTTCATCCTAAATAGACAAAACTTAAGTTTTGATTTTAGATTGCATTTTAAAAGGTATTTGGTTTTTGCCCAAACACCCCGCGTGGGTTTGTGCCAGAGTTTGAAGGATCTACTCTGCTCGACAGTCTACGCCCAGGGCCTCGCAGCCATGAATAACCAGGCCGACACGCAGGACTCGTTCGTGCCTGCGCGAACCCCCCCCCCCCCCCCCATCCCGCCCTCTTGTCTAGTGGTGAAAGACACGGCCAAGCTGCTGTGTCCGATGCCGCCGAAGCAGAGAAGGTCGCCGCTATCGAGAAACTCGTCGTCGGTGTGTACATGCGTTGCGGCAATCTTGCGAGCGTATTTTGGGGCCATTACAGGTAGGCGGTAGTACTGTTGTCTTATAACAGTCCTACACTGCGCAACAGTCCTAACTGCACTACGCACAGTTAAAACTGATGTTTTACAAAATCAAAGAAGGAAGCTTGTCGGCGTAGGTGTGCGCTGGAGGAGTACAGGCGTGGGCAGCTGCCCCTGCCTCTAGTCATCTAAAGGCGGCGCAAATTCTGCCCCTTACCTTTACTCAGTTTTATTTATATTAATTTTCAGACCTACTCTTTTACTTTCCGTATCCAGTTCACTAATCACGAGCAGTAATTCGTGTCCCGCGTTACTCATCAATGCAATGTCATCAGCGAATCGCAGGTTACTGAGATACTGTCCATTAACTATTATCCCTAATTCTTCCCAATCTAGGGCCCTGAAAACCTCCTGTAAACACGCGGTGAATAGCATTGGATAGACCGTGTCTCCCTGCCGTACGCCCTTCTTTATTGGGATTCTGTCGCTTTCTTTATGGAGGAATATAGTGGCTGTGGATCCGCTGTAGATTTCTTCTATTATGATTATATAGGCTTCGTCGATGCCCTGATTCCGCAGTGCCTGCATGACTGCTGATGTCTCCACCGAATCAAATGCCTTCTCGTAATCTATGAAGGATATGTATAGGAGTTGGTTGTATTCCGCGCATTTCTGAATCACCTGATTGATAGTATGAATATGGTCTATTGTTGAGAAGCCTGTACGAAATCCTGCCAGGTCCTTTGGTTAATTGAACTCCAATGTCGTATTAATTCTGTTAGCAATTACTTTTGTAAATAGCTTGTAGACAACGGACAGTAAGCTGATGGGTCTGTTATTTTTCAGGTGCTTGACGTCCCCTTTCTTATGGATGAAGGCGATGTTGGCATTCTTCCAAGATTCTGGTATCCTCCCCATCGAGAGACACTTCGTATACAGGGTGACCAGTTTTTCTAACATAATCTCTCCACCGTCTTCCAACAAGTCTGACGTTACCTGATCCTCACCAGCGGCTTTGCCTCTTTGCATTCCCTTTAGGGCTTTCTTTACTTCTCTTGTCAATACTGGTGGGATGTCAGATTCCTCTGGGCTATTACTGCTTCTTACATTATCATCCTGACTGTCTCGGCTGCTGTACAGATCTCTGTAGAACTCTTCCGCTACCTCAACTGTTCTGTACCTATTGGTTGTGACCTTGCCTTCCTTGTCCCTTAAAGGGACCCTCTAACACTTTTCCTGACCTCATTGTTTTACAGTTTTTACTTTCGGGTTGCGTAAACTGGAGGCTGAAGAGATTAGTGCAGCAAGAACGGCAGCGGTAGGGGCACGCAGTCCGAAGTTATTCAGCCTAGAACACTCAAAGTACAATAAAATGGAGGCCTACCCTCAACTCTATTCTCGCGGGGTCACCTGACCACGTTTCACTCGCCCTGTGACGTCTGATGGCGCCCCAATGAAATGAACTGAAAGATCCTACGTACGGGAAGCTTGCATACAATGTTGGCCGTTCTTTCCAACGTATTGATGACGCCGTTGCGATAGTAACAAACAATGTGGTGCATTAAGAGTGAACTGCGCGTCCGAAACGAGGCATATCGTGAACGCCTCTATCATGTTTTCTAGCTTTAGTCGTGTTTCTTGTCGCGACGGCGTCTATATCAACGCTCTTACATTTTTTCCCCTTCAGTTTCTACAAACAACGGCGCCTGGAGCGTCCCGAGCGCGTTTCCCTCCAGCGCCGTGGCGTTCG